>NW_020230671.1:168950-394620 GCF_003227715.2 Harpegnathos saltator | reverse complement strand
CGCTCTTCGGACTGCGTTTCGTGCTCCAAGTCGAATCGCTGCAGTGAAATTCGCGTTTGAACGCGACGGAAAACGTACGCTACGCTATCGAAACTCGGCGAGGATATCGGCGGAAAACAGGCGAAACTGCGTTACCGTGGGATCCTTGAGGTAATTTTATCGGTTCTCGGTTGTTCCGCCGACGGTTTGCATGACGTTCGCTATCGGGGCGACGAGCGATCCGGTAGCTTCGGTAGCGCTGGTAAACCACGCGTTCGCTCTTCAAATATGCACAAGCGCTCTGACGTCTTATCTCGTAATTTCGAACGACGACCGCCCCACGCGGTTTGCGACAGCTCGATTATCCCGTGGCGTGGCTGTCGTTTGCAATAAACAAACATGTTAGTTTACGCGTTATAACTAATCATTCAATTCGCGCTGCGTGGCAGATTTCTTGGAACTTGATTACTCCATCATATATACGATAGGCAGCCGTGCGCTTCTTGAATTATTAATTACCGTTCGCCCTAAGTGCGCCCGCGAATATGAAATTAACGGCTCTGCCCGGCAACGATGCCTCACTTTCGCAGGCCGAGTTCAACGATGCGAGACGTCCGAGGGATGCTTCTTCAAAGGCTCTCGAATCGCAGCTTGGATCGCCACGCGACCCGAGGTTCAGCCAGTTGTCTTCGTTCGTTCTGTTTCTCATACAACAGAGCGGATATTTTTACCTGCGTCGGTTTGACGCAGGTTTTTCGTGAATTTCCCGCGAAAGTGAAAATTTATTCGAGCGTGTAAAGAGCTTCTCTCTCACTGTAGTCAGATCCGCCCGTAGTTCGAGTTCGTGTGCGATTTCGCCAGGGTGGCGGACAGCCACGAGGCTGCTGGCGCGATGAACACGGAACCCTTCTTCTGGGATACCGACACGGTTGGTTTTAGAAACTGGCGAATCACCGCACCGTCATCGGCGCGAAACCGACTGCTCGTTTGAACTTGAAGAAGCGCCTCTCTCGCTCGTTGGCTCCGTCTCGATCGGTGAATCCATGTGAAGCGCCGTGAGTTCCCGCGGATTTGTCGGAAATTTACTGTTGCACCTTTTTGTTATAACACCAGTAGAATTTTTGAATTGACATTTTGATCGATGGATATTGATAATAAACTGCCACAAACCATTATCGATCGATTCTTCAGATGGTCGATTGCGTTTCGCCTCGTCGTTCTGTTGATTGCTGATTTCAACTGACGCTTTCAGCGCGCGTAGCGCTTTATCTTTTTGAATCCTATTACAATTACCGTTGTTTATTGCCAGAATGCTACATTAAGCTTCAATGACACCTTGACACTTGACATTGTCGACATGAATCGGTGATTTTTAGTTCTCAGACGTTGAAGACGCGAGACGACAATCACATCTTGTGCGTAACCGAGCCCAAACGTTCATTACGATGAATAATAATCATTATACTTATCTGATTTTATTGTTTGTAACTTGATGGCTTTATAGATTCTCAATTGAGTTTTTTGTGAGAACTGAAATGCGCGGGAACCGTACCTCGTTTTTCTCAGTATACCGTTAATAAATGTGCTAGTAGTCACTAAGCCAGAATTTATTAATTTTTAATTGCTCATATTATAGTCCGGATACGCGTATACATTATTGATTCGTTGATTACTCAGTATTGCCACTTTGACAGCTTATTTACTATATATTTATGTCATCTTCGTATCATGCTAAGTTCAAATTGCACAGATAAATTAATCTGCTTACATTTATTCATTCTGTATTTATTTTTGTATAGAGTCGCATTCGAACTTAGACATGTCTTTTTTTTTCTTCGTTGCAGAATAGCGCTATGGGCATTCAACTTAATCGCGCAGACCAATTTATGAAAATTGAATATGTTATTGCTGGATAAGTAAGTAATCGTTTAAGTTATATTTATCATATATTGGTAAAAGTTTATTATTAAAATTATTTTAATTTTTAATTAATTAAAATTTTAATTATAAAAATTTATTATAATATTTTTATAAATTTTATTTATTAAGTATTTTTACTTAAGTATCATTCAGGTATTTCATTTAAATTTAATATATCTTAATATCAGAGAGTTAATTTTCACTTTTTAATAGCTTCTTTTATTAGTGCAGTAACAAAAACAGTACATGACATATTTAATTAAAGTATCCGTCAATATATTTTGTCTATCGTTCTTTCTGCCATTTTTTAAATAATTATTTTTTTTCGTACCTGTGAAATAATTAATCTTTGGGTTCATTGAAATCTAACACGGACTAACGAACTTTTGTAAGCTGCTAATTCTTTGCGGCAATTTTATGATCTTGGATATACTGTTAATATTTTATATTATGTTAAATTGAATTGTTCAAAATGAAACTATTTATAGGTGATACATGTAATCTCGCTTCAATGGTCTGATATTTATTTATTTTTCTTTATAGAGTTGCCTCTATCATGCAGATGAGATTCACGAACATTTTGGATCTCTTAGACCCAATTTTTAAGATGACAAAGTTGTGGGAACGGAGCATAGATTCCGCCCTCCGTATTATCAACGACTTAGTTGAGAAGGTATATATTAGCTTTTCTTACGGTCATCGGTGTAGAAATAAAAGAAATATACGTCGGTGTGCGTAAACGATAATTGCAACATTATGAATGCAAAAGTGTAAAATTTTCAAAAACGCTGAATAATTTATCTTTGTAATAAATTTTAATTATAATAAACCATTTAACGTTTTACTAATTACACGATAAATAAATGTTGGGCATGTATGACGCCTGTTTTACATGGATTATTTCCGCGTGCTCAGGGTCATCGCGAACAGGAAAACGAGTGGATGTCAAAGTGCGATGGAACTTCAACGAGTCGACGACGAAGAAGCAGGCTCTACTGGAACCTGTTGCTGGAGATGTCTCACAAACACCACCGATTCTTCACCGACAACGACATCCGGGTGCCGAAGTGAACACCTTCATGTATGCTGGACACGATACGACGGCTACCAGCGTGTCCTGGGACGCTTTTGCGCTTGGTCGGCATCCGAATACCAAGTATGTTAAAAATTCGTTGCTACATCTTCGATGCGATTCCATTTGATCGTGAAGGCTGAACGTGATCATTTTCAGGGAAACCGCAAGGGGAAGCGTAGGGTCTCTGTTCGCATTCTAGAGCTTAACTTAATTTCTATAACTTAACTTAATATTCAACGTTCTCTTGTTTGGTTGCAGAAAAAAATTCTGGACTGAATTCGACGAAGGTAATTGGTACGGAGAAGATCTCCTTGGAACAAACTTTAAGTTAAACTGACATGGTTGGATGCTTGCCGTAAAGGAGCAGTGGAGATTATACGAGGTTGCTCCTTCTCATCGCCAGGCAAATTTTACAAGCCGATCGAAATAAGTGAGTAATCTCCGTTAATTTTCCCGCTCACTTCCCAGGTTACATGTGCCGATTAGAAACGTTTTCCGAGACGTTTTACAAAACGGATTATAAACGTTAACATATGTTTAGAAAAAGTATGTAAAACCAACACGCGCTACTAGGATTTTCCTTTCTTTCTCTCCGTCTCTCTTTTCTTCTTCATCACTGGGCTTTTAGACAGCCGGAGAGGAAAATAAATCTTAACAAGTTTTTAATAATTATTTGCCTAAAAATATAATAGGAAATTTATATAAAGGTTAAAATGAAGAGAGGTAACGCGTTTCTTTTTATGTAGTTTTCTTCTCATGTTCCGACACTGAATTAAAACAATTTCGAAATAATTTTTTGCCCAATGCTTACATTTAGGTGCGTGTTTGGCTTCTTTCGGATTCGTATTCGAACTTTTTAATAAAAAAATTTAGACATAAAAATGTGTGGACGTAAGACGGAGGAAAAAACACATGAGGCGTTCTTTGCGTTTCTAGTGGGCAACGTAATTCCACCTGGCTCGTACCGTTCTTATAAATTCCTACTTGCTGCATCGCGACTCCCGTCACTTTTCCGATCCGCACGTTTATCGGCCAGAAGCGATTCCTGCCGGACAGCCCCAAGCTGCCCAGATATGCTTCTCATCCCCTTTAGCGCTGGCTCGCGCAACTGCATCGGCTGGAAGTTCGCCACTATCATAGTCAAAGTAATCATCCTAATGATACTCAGATCTTTTCACGTTGGAAGCCCTCGACAGGGAAGACCAGCTGCGCTTCATATCTGAATTAGTGCTAGTCGAACGCGGACGGAATTCGTCTTCAAAGTCACATCGCGTGATAAGCATACTAATTCCTAAGTATTCATGCGTATATTCTAATACCTTTATACATAGAGAATCTATATAGAGTGTATACCAAGTATTTATTGTATTATATAAGAAGAATGTATATAGGTAAATCATTGAAACAAACAATATTATATTATTATTATTAAGTATAAATATAATATATTATTGCAATCATTAATAAATTAACAAAGTTACAATAGTTTATATAAAACGTAGTATATGTAAGTATATGTAAGTATTTATATGTATATAAGAAAAGGTGTAATATACAAAGCAAATTCACTATTGTAAAGTCAGATTATTGCATGATAACGCAAATAATATGCATAATTAATTTGTTAACTTTGTTACAATTATCTGTACAAATCTTATATGTAATAATCTGTTTGTTTATAATGAATTTCCACTGTATATATTTCTTTTATATATGATGCAATGAATACATCTATGTCCTTCTATATACATCTTATTAACATACTTCTATTGTATAATGTGCGTCTTTTATATACACTATATATTTAAAAAAACGATTACTTTTAAGGAATTAAAAAAGGAGTTACTTTAAGATTTTCTGGTTTTATATATCAGAATATCTTAAGATATAAAATATTTCGAAAGGTGTTTTACTTATAATAATTTTCTTATCATTTATACTTTCATAACTTTGATAAGATGTATCAATTGACTGAGACAAATAATATTACGTTAAATTAAAATGGTTAATTTTTAAAACTCTGCTCTATATCAGTTTTTACAATTATACGATTTAGTTTAATTAGTACAAGTTATACAATTATATTATCCCAAGTTTGTAAGATTATTTTATCATAATTACATTAAACAGTTATACTTATTGTGAAAACAATAAGTACCATATCCCTACAGCACAGAAAGCTGAAATAACGTTTCTGAAACGTTTGTAATGTTGAATGTTAAAGTATAAAATATTGTTTCAACGTTGAATCTTGCGTCTTCTATTTTGATTTGTTATTATTGCTACAATGTTGAAAACAACATTCAACAAATTATTATCTTTTATATTATTAATTATTATCAATTATTATCTTTTTGAAATTCAGAAGAATGACGATCGTATTTGCGACGCACCTAATTTAGTCATATGCGCGTTGTTATGTGATAATTTGTCGATTATTATCACAGTTTTCTATATACAGTGACGACAATGCTAAAAAACTGAAGAGTCGAGTTTCTCGTTTGTGCATCATGTGCTAGCTGTACAGTTCAGAAAATGGCGGATTGCCATTGGAATATATTAGCAATATGATGTCTATTACACTTTCATGTATTCATATTCTTTCCTTAAACTGTTCTTACCGTACTTTACTTCCTTATTTTCCTTTATACTTTACTTATAATTCATATTAATTGACTTGTTTGTTGGGTTTAACTGGTGTCAACTGCTGATATTGCAGTTTGTTGCATTTACAACAGACATTGTATGAATCCAAATCACTGCAAGCTGGAAACAAGATGTCTATCACCAAAACGGACATTAATCAGCCTTATTATATTAATTATATTATATATTAATTATTATTTATAATTAATAGTATTAATAGTTATTTAAATATTGTACTTATGTATGTAACTGTTTATGACCTCCTATGGAGTTATAATTTTTTACATCCCATCAGCTTTTTCTCTCCCTTTCCACCCTTTCCTGTCTCTACCCTTTTCATCTTCTTCCACTACTCCTCCAATCTACTTCCTTTTCCACACTTCCCCAACATCCTCTTCATCACCCTTATCCGTCGTCTACCTCTTCCTGTTCTTTTCATCTCATATAATCCTGCTATACATGCTCCCATGTCCCGCTTTTTCCTTTACACACTCTATATCTCTTCCTCCTTCTGTTCTTTCCCATATACTTTCTTTTCTTTCACCTTGTTCCCCCCGCCACCATCTCCATCCTTCTCCTCCCGCCACCTCCACCCCCTTTGTCCTCCTGTAGCCTTTTTTTCAAAACTCTATGCTGCTTTTCTCTGCTTTCCCTCTCATCTTTCTCTCTCTCTCCTCTCTCTCTCTCTCTCTCTCTCTCTCTCTCTCTCTCTTCTGTCTGTCTCTTTCCTTATCATGTATCCTGGCATTCTCCATCCCATTTCCATTGTCCATCTAATAAACCTCTCATCTCTTTTCATCTTCTTCCTCTTTCCAACCCATATCTCTGCCCATTATCCCATCACTGTCCAAGGTGTCAAATATAGTATTTTAAACATTATTTTATGACCAATACTGAAATATCTTGGCATTTCCAAAGATGTTTGATTGTCAACAAAACTAAAACTGCTGTTGCACAATGCAAAGATCAATTTGTAATATGATTTTTGATAAAATATATAAAGTATTCTGTTTGTATTATAATTATTGTATTGTATTATGTTTCTTAACTATTTTAATAAGTCTTAATAATCTAGGGTAATAATTATATATATATATATATATATAAGATAACAATAATTTTTATTTATTTCAATTTTTAATATTCAATTTCTTATCCTATATTGTCAATAAATTGCTGACTTTTTACTATCTCATGTTTTATTTATTGTTTTATAATTCCATAATACATTCCTGAAATATTTGAAAACGAAAAATATATAACCTATATAATAAAAGTTATTCAGGTTAACAAATTTTTATATTTAAATTATACCAATATAATATCTATCAGAGAGGAAGCTGAGAGCGGCCAGCACAGCGTTTTCGGCGACGCCGATTTTTCGCACTGGGAATGGGCGCTATCTGCATCCATTTTGAGAGGGAACTACGATGCTACATCCACTTTTAGGTCTCGACAAATAAAACCTGCACCTGGTGGCTGTCCGTGCTACATCCACTTTCAGGAGGTTTATGTCCGTGCTACAACCATAATAGCGTACTTGACAAGCACGGTTTCGCGCATTGTTATGCATTTGTAACATGAATTAACATGTTAACATGCACACAAAAAAATAAGAATTGAGATTGTATATAATTAATATCATGAAATTATATAATGATATATCGATATATAAATATATGTAATAAATATAATATTTTGTGTGTACCCAAAATTATTTTTCCAAAATATTTCAGTGTTACGGTAGTATTTATTTATACTCCGGCAGGCGTTTTTTAGCGCCAGTTGTGTCCGTGTGGCATGTGTTGCATTGAAAGTGTGCGTGACGTACGTGTTGCATATACGCGCGCACACACACACCACACACACCACACACACACACACACACACACACACGCACACGCGCACGCGCACGCGCGCACGCACGCACGCACGCACGCACGCACGCACGCACGCACACGCACACACGCACACAATGTCATACGCAACAGATAGAATCTCAGGGTATAAGCTTAAACATTTTCAATTGCCGTACGTTTCTATGTAAGAATGAAGTCCGGCACACACACGCAGAGAAACTGCTCCCGTCTATCCGTCTGAAGTCCCGCCCTATGCTCGGCTTGTTTGACGAGCCAAGCGAAAGAGAGAGAGAGAGGGAATGTATTCGCTCCATCTCGCTCTGGTTCGCAACGTTGCCGAGATTGTGCTTCTCGACACACGCCGAGACTGACGTTTCACTCTCGGCGTGAATCCAACGAGATGATCAATAGCAATCGGATTTCGACTAAACTCATTGTGTCGATAGTTTTGCATGACAAATTAACATTGCACTTAAAGATACGGCGTAGCATTGAAGCGTTTTGCAAGAAAGTCGCGATAGAAAATCGCGAGGTCGTCATCAAACCAAATAAGGAGCGAGCTTCTCAAGAGTGTGTGCTTGGTGGAAGTACGCTGGACTCGGGGGGTTGAAGTCGGTGGTTCGCATCTCCTTGGCGGTCGGCGTTGTCCTTTTTTCGCAAATCTTTTTTTTTTCGTTTTTTAGGAAAATGCACGTGCTGCATACAACATACGTGTATCACAATAAATTGTTTTTTCATTTTTAAGAAAATACACGTATTGCATACAACACACCGGGCATCGCAAGCATTGCACGTTTCGTCGATGACACTTCCTTTGAGACCCCGCCCTCCGCTCGACTTTGTTTCACGAGCCAAGCAAAAGAGAACAGAGAATGTGTTCGCTCCATCACCTCTGTGAAGGATGGCCCTTCATTCTTCAAATTTGAAAAAAATTATTAGAGTTCTGAATGCCCCTCGCAGAGTTCTAGAGTTCGTAATCCTTTAAGAAAGAGTTCCGTCATTTAAAGTAGAGAAAATACCATTTTAAAAAATCGGAGGGTCAACTTCACGACGCCCTCATTATGTAAAAATGACAATTTTTTTAGATTCTAGATAGATTTTTAATAGTTCTACAGTTCTAGATAAGTTTTAAAAATAGTTTCTGTTTAAAACAATAAGAAAAATTATATTTAAATTCTCGAATTAGAAAACGAAAAATGGCAAGAACTCTACCAATTTTGCTTTTGACGCGGTCGCGTGTTAATAATAATCTTTAGAACTCGTGAGGGGCTAACCAGAACTATGAATAAAACATCGGATTTTCAAAAAAAATTGATTGTTTATTAAACACGTAAAATTTTTTTTCGGAAATCCGATGTTTCATTCAGAGTTCTGGTTAGCCCCTCACGAGTTCTGAAGATTATTATTAACACTCGGAACGCTAAAACCAAAATTGAAAGAGTCCTCGCCGACTTTTTTGTACCTCGAGTCGAATATTTCCATGTCCCCCGATCGAAAGATTTTTCGGAAATCCGACGTTCCATTCAGAGCTCTGGTTAGCTCCTCATGAACTCTGAAGATCATTATTAACACTCGGAGCGCTAAAACCAAAATTGAAAGTGGTTCTAGCCGATTTTCGTTCCACGAGTCGAATATTCCAGTTCCTTTCAGCTCAGAAATCGGCGAGAACTCTTTCAATTTTGGTTCTAGCGCTCCGAGTTAATAATAATCTTTAGAACTGTACTCAAGTAAGGTAGTGTTCAAAGTGAGCACCAATCTTCTCAATGCAAATGTCTACTCTGTTTTTGAAAGAATTGGTTCCTCGAAGAATTTCATCGCTACTTAAAGATAGGAATGCTCTGTTATTCGGGTAATCATGTCATTCCTTGTAGTTGGACGATTACGGTATAAGTACTGTCTTTTACTCTTCCCGATAAATAATAATCCAGGACAGTGAAATCCGGTGATCGAGGTGGAAAATCGATTGACCCATATTTGCCTATTCACGTATAGGGAAAAATAATTATTATTTATTATTATTACATATAATTATCACGATGCACGAATCACTACAGCTCTCTTTCAGCAGTTGAACGTACCTTGTAATTACAACTATCGCCGCTACGTGTCGCCCGATGGCATTGACACACTTGGAGTTGTATCTCTAGCCGTTTAGGAGATATCGAAGGTTAAAGTTTTCCAAACATTTCGCCGTTGAAATCTCCGCTTCTACAGGGAGAGAGAGTCGCTATTTACGGCAAAATGTAGGGTTTTGAGAGGACTTTATTTTCGTGCCAAAAACAGGCTTGTATCTCTAGCCGTTTAGGAGATATCGAAGGTTAAAGTTTTCCAACCTTTCTCCGTTGATATCTCCGCTTCTACTGGGAGTAGAGAGTTGTAAATGTAGTCGAAAATGTAGGGTTTTGAAAGGACTTTAATTTGGTACCAGAGCCAGGCCTGTATCTCTTACCGTTTAGGAGATATCGAAGTTTAAAGATTTCCAGCCATTCTCCGTCGATATCCAGCTTTCCTCCGTCGATATCTCCGCTTCTACTGGGAGTACAGAGTCGTCCATGTAGTCGAAATTGTAGGGTTTTGAGAGGACTTTAATTTGGTACCAGAGCCAGGCCTGTATCTCTAACCGTTTAGGAGATATCGAAGATTAAAGTTTTCCAACCTTTCTCCGTTGATATCTCCGCTTCTACTGGGAGTAAAGAGTCGCCATTTACGGCAAAATGTAGGGTTTTGAAAGGACTTACTTTGGTACCAGAGCCAGGCTGTATCTCTAACCGTTTAGGAGATACTCAGAAGTTAAAGTCTCTCCAGCCAGTCTCTCGTCGATATATCCAGCCTTCCTCAATGCATATCTTCCGCTTCTACTGGAGTACAGAGTCGTCCATTAGGCGAAAATGTAGGTTTTGAGAGGACTTTATTTTGGTACCACGAGCCCAGGCCTGTATCTCTAACCAGTTTAGGAGATATCGAAGATTAAAGGTTTTCCAAACTTCGCATTGATATCACCGCTTCACTCGGGTTGTACGAGAGTCTAATTACGGGCAAATGATAGGGTTCTGAAGAGGACTTTATTTTGGTGGCAGAAACAGGCTGTATCTCTAGCCGTTTAGGAGATATTCGAAGGTTAAAGTTTTCCAACCTTTCTCCGGTTGATATCTTCCGCTTCTACTGGGAGTTAGAGAGTCGTAAATGTAGTCGTAAAATCTGTAGGGTTTTGAGAGGACTTCATTTTGCGTGCAGAATAACAGGCCTGTTTCGGCACCAAATAAAGTCTCTCAGAACCCTACATTTTGCCGTAAATTAGGCTCTCTACACCAGTAGAAGCCTGGTGATATCAATTGGCGAAGTTTTTGGAAACTTTAAATTCTTCGATATCTCCTAAACGGTTAGAGATACAGGCCGCTCTGGGTACCAAATAAAGTCCTCTCAAAACCCTACATTTTCGCCTACATGAGACGACTTTGTACTGCCCAGTAGAAGCGGGAGATATCGATTGAGGAAGTGCTGATATTTCGACGGAAATGCTGGAGGAACTTTAACTTCGATTATCTGCCTAAACGGTTTAGAGATACCAGGCCGGCTCTGGACCAAGTAAGTCCTTTCAAAACCCTACATTTTGCCGTAAATGGCGACTCTTACTCCCAGTAGGAAGCGGGAGATATCAACGGAGAAAGGGTTTGGAAAACTTTTAATCTTCGATAATCTCCTAAGAACGGCTTAGATATACAGCCTGGCTCTACGGTACCAAGATTAAAGTCTCTCAAAACCCTACAATTTCGACTAATGGACGACTCTGTCTCCCGAGTAGAAAGCGGAGATATCGACGGAGGGAAAGCTGGATATCGACGGAGAATGGCTGGAAATCTTTAAACTTCGATATCTCCTAAACGGTAAGAGATACAGGCCTGGCTCTGGTACCAAATTAAAGTCCTTTCAAAACCCTACATTTTCGACTACATTTACAACTCTCTTACTCCCAGTAGAAGCGAGATATCAACGGAGAAAGGTGGGAAAACTTTAACCTTCGAATCTCCTAAACGGCTAGAGATACCAAGCCTGTTTTGGCAGAAAATAAAGTCCTCTCAAAACCCTACATTTTGCCGTAAATAGCGACTCTCTACTCCCTGTAGAAGCGGAGATTTCAACGGCGAAATGTTGGAAAACTTTAACCTTCGATATCTCCTAAACGGCTAGAGATACAACTCCAAGTGTGTCAATGCCATCGGGCGACACGTAGCGGCGATAGTTGTAATTACAAGGTACGTTCAACTGCTGAAAGAGAGCTGTAGTGATTCGTGCATCGTGATAATTATATGTAATAATAATAATATAATAATATTTTTCCCTATACGTGAATAGGCAAATATGGGTCAATCGATTTTCCACCTCGATCACCGGATTTCACTGTCCTGGATTATTATTTATCGGGAAGAGTAAAAGATAGTACTTATACCGTAATCGTCCAACTACAAGGAATGACATGATTACCCGAATAACAGAAGCAATTCTATCTTTAAGTAGCGATGAAATTCTTCGAGGAACCAATTCTTTTCAAAACAGAGTAGACATTTGCATTGAGAAGATTGGTGCTCACTTTGAACACTACCTTACTTGAGTACAGTTCTAAAGATTATTATTAACTCGGAGCGCTAGAACCAAAATTGAAAGAGTTCTCGCCGATTTCTGAGCTGAAGGACATGGAAATATTCGACTCGTGGGACGAAAATCGGCTAGAACACTTTCAATTTTGGTTTTAGCGCTCCGAGTGTTAATAATGATCTTCAGAGTTCATGAGGAGCTAACCAGAGCTCTGAATGGAACGTCGGATTTCCGAAAAAATCTTTCGATCGGAGGGACATGGAAATATTCGACTCGAGGTACAAAAATCGGCGAGGACTCTTTCAATTTTGGTTTTAGCGTTCCGAGTGTTAATAATAATCTTCAGAACTCGTGAGGGGCTAACCAGAACTCTGAATGAAACATCGGATTTCCGAAAAAAAAATTTTACGTGTTTAATAAACAATCAATTTTTTTGAAAATCCGATGTTTTATTCATAGTTCTGGTTAGCCCCTCACGAGTTCTAAAGATTATTATTAACACGCGACGCGCTAAAAGCAAAATTGGTAGAGTTCTTGCCATTTTTCGTTTTCTAATTCGAGAATTTTAAATATAATTTTTCTTATTGTTTTAAACAGAACTATTTTTAAAACTTATCTAGAACTGTAGAACTATTAAAAATCTATCTAGAACTCTAAAAAAATTGTCATTTTTTACATAATGAGGGGCGTCGTGAAGTTGACCCTCCGATTTTTAAAATGGTATTTTCTCTACTTTAAATGACGGAACTCTTTCTTAAAGGATTACGAACTCTAGAACTCTGCGAGGGGCATTCAGAACTCTAATAATTTTTTTCAAATTTGAAGAATGAAGGGCCATCTTCACAGAGGTGATGGAGCGAACACATTCTCTGTCTCTCTTTTGCTTGGCTCGTCGAAACAAGTCGAGCGGAGGGCGGGGTCTCAAAGGAAGTGTCATCGACGAAACGTGCAATGCTTGCGATGCCCGTGTGTTGTATGCAATACGTGTATTTTCTTAAAAAATGAAAAACAATTTATTGTGATACACGTATGTTGTATGCAGCACGTGCATTTTCCTAAAAAACGAAAAAAAAAAAGATTTGCGAAAAAGGACAACGCCGACCGCCAAGGAGATGCGAACCACCGACTTCAACCCCCCGAGTCCAGCGTACTTCCACCAAGCCACACACTCTTTGAGAAGCTCGCTCCTTCATTTGGTTGATGACGCACTCGCGATTTTCTATCGCGACTTTCTTGCAAACGCTTCAATGCTACGCCGTATCTTTAAGTGCAATGTTAATTTGTCATGCAAATCTATCGACACAATGAGTTTAGTCGAAATCGATTGCTATTGATCATCTCGTTGGATTCACGCCGAGAGTGAAACGTCAGTCTCGGCCGTGTGTCGAGAAGCACAATCTCGGCAACGTTGCGAACCAGAGCGAGATGGAGCGAATACATTCCCTCTCTCTCTCTCTTTCGCTTGGCTCGTCAAAACAAGCCGAGCATAGGGCGGGACTTCAGACGGATAGACGGGAGCAGTTTCTCTGCGTGTGTGTGCCGACTTCATTCTTACATAGAAACGTACGGCAATTGAAAATGTTTAAGCTTATACCCTGAGATTCTATCTGTTGCGTATGACATGTGTGCGTGTGTGCGTGTGCGTGCGTGCGTGCGTGCGTGCGTGCGTGCGTGCGTGCGCGTGCGCGTGCGCGTGTGCGTGTGTGTGTGTGTGTGTGTGTGTGTGTGTGTGTGTGTGTGTGTGCGCGCGTATATGCACACGTACGTCACGCACACTTTCAATGCAACACATGCACACGGACACAACTGCGCTAAAAAACGCCTGCCGGAGTATAAATAAATACTACCGTAACACTGAAATATTTTGGAAAAATAATTTTGGGTACACACAAAATATTATCTTATTATCATATATTTATATATCGATATAAATCATATATAATCTTCATGATATTAATTATATACAATCTCAATTCTTATTTTTTTTGTGCATGTTAACATGTTAATTCATGTTACAAATGCATAACAATGCGCGAAACCGTGCTTGTCAAGTACGCTATTATGGTTGTAGCACGGACATAAACCTCCTGAAAGTGGATGTAGCACGGACAGCCACCAGGTGCAGGTTTTATTGTCGAGACCTAAAAGTGGATGTAGCATCGTAGTTCCCCTCTCAAAATGGATGCAGATAGCGCCCATTCCCAGTGCGAAAAATCGGCGTCGCCGAAAACGCTGTGCTGGCCGCTCTCAGCTTCCTCTCTGATAGATATTATATTGGTATAATTTAAAATATAAAAATTTGTTAACCTGAATAACTTTTATTATATAGGTTATATATTTTTCGTTTTCAATATTTCAGGAATGTATTAATGGAATTATAAAACAATAAATAAACATGAGATAGTAAAAAGTCAGCAATTTATTGACAATATAGGATAAAAATTGAATATTAAAAAACATTGAAATAAATAAAAATTATTGTTATCTTATATATATATATATATATATAATTATTACCCTAGATTATTAAGACTTATTAAAATAGTTAAGAAACATAATACAATACAATAATTATAATACAAACAGAATACTTTATATATTTTATCAAAAATCATATTACAAATTGATCTTTGCATTGTGCAACAGCAGTTTTAGTTTTGTTGACAATCAAACATCTTTGGAAATGCCAAGATATTTCAGTATTGTCATAAAATAATGTTAAAATAACTATATTTGACACCTTGGACAGTGATGGGATATGGGCAGAGATATGGGGTTGGAAAGAGAGGAAGAAGATGAAAGAGATGAGAGGTTTATTAGATGGACAATGGAAATGGGATGGAGAATGCCAGGATACATGATAAGGAAAGAGACAGACAGAGAGAGAGAGAGAGAGAGAGAGAGAGAGAGAGAGAGAGAGAGAGAGAGAAAAGATGAGAGGGAAAGCAGAGAAAAGAGCATAGAGTTTTGAAAAAAGGCTACAGGAGGACAAAGGGGGTGGAGGTGGCGGGAGGAGAAGGATGGAGATGGTGGCGGGGGGGAACAAGGTGAAAGAAAGAATATATTGGGAAGAACAGAAGAGGAAGAGATATAGAGTGTGTAAAGGAAAAAGCGGGACATGGGAGCATGTATAGCAGGATTATATGAGATGAAAAGAACAGGAAGAGGTAGGACGGATAAGGGTGATGAAGAGGATGTTGGGAAGTGTGGAAAAGGAAGTAGATTGGAGGAGTAGTGGAAGAGATGGAAAAGGGGTAGAGACAGGAAAGGGTGGAAATGGGAGAGAAAAAGCTGATGGGATGTAAAAAATTATAACTCCATAGGAGGTCAATAAACAGTTACATACATAAGTACAATATTAAAATAACTATTAATACTATTAATATATAATAATAATTAATATATAATAATAATTAATATATAATAGGCTGATTAATGTCCGTTTTGGTGATAGACATCTTGTTTCCAGCTTGCAGTGATTTGGATTCATACAATGTCTGTTGTAAATGCAACAAACTGCAAATATCAGCAGTTGACACCAGTTAAACCCAACAAACAAGTCAATTAATATGAATTATAAAGTAAAGTAAAAGGAAAATAAGAAGTAAAGTACGGTAGAAACAGTTTAAGGAAAAGAATATGAATACATGAAAGTGTAATAGACATCATATTGCTAATATATTGCCATGGCAATCCGCCATTTTCTGAACTGTACAGCTAGCACATATGCAAACGAGAAAACTCGACTCTTCAGTTTTTTAGCATTGTCGTCACTGTATATAGATAAACTGTGATAATACATCGACGAATTATCACATAACAACGCGCATATGACTAAATTAGGTGCGTCGCAAATACGATCGTCATTCTTCTGAATTTCAAAAGATAATAATTGATAATAATTAATAATAATAAAAGATAATAATTTGTTGAATGTTGTTTCAACATTGTAGCAATATAACAAATCAATATAGAAGACGCAAGATTCAACGTTGAAACAATATTTATACTTTAACATTCAACATTACAACGTTTCAGAAACGTTATTTCAGCTTTCTGTGCTGTAGGGATATGGTACTTATTGTTTATCACATAAGTATAACTGTTTAATGTAATTATGATAAAATAATCTTACAAACTTGGGTATAATATAATTGTATAACTTGTACTAATTAAACTAAATCGTATAATTGTATAACTATATAGAGCAGAGTTTAAAAAATTACCATTTTAATTTACGTCAATATTATTTGTCTAGTCAATTGATACATCTTATCAAAGTATGAAAGTATAAAGATAAAAAATTATCTATAAGTAAACACCTTTCGAAATATTTTATATCTTAAGATATTCTGATATATAAAACCAGAAAAATCTTAAAGTAACTCCTTTTTAATTCCTTAAAGTAACTCGTTTTTTTAATATATAGTGTATATAAGAGCACATTATACATAGAGTATGTAAAAGAATGTATATAGAAGTACATATAAGTATTCATTGCTCATATAAAAAGAATATATACAAGTGAATTCATTATAAACAAACAGATTATTACATAATAATGATTTGTACAATAATTTGTAACAAAGTTACAAATTATTATGCAATTATTATGCGATTATCATGCAATAATCTGATTACAATGAATTTGCTTGTGTATACACTTTTCTTATATACATAATAAATACTTACATATACTTACATATACTACGTTGTTATAAACTATTGTAACTTTGTTACAATTTATTATGATGCAATAATATATTTATATTTATACTTTAATAATAATAATAATAATATATGTTTGTTTACAATGAATTTACCTATATACATTCTTCTTATATATACAATAAATACTTGTATACACTCTTATATACATTCTCTATGTATAAAGGTATTAGAATATACGCATGAATACTTAGGAATTAGTATGCTTATCACGCGATGTGACTTTGAGACGAATTCCGTCCGCGTTGACTAGCACTAATTCAGATATGAAGCGCAGCTGGTCTTCCCTGTCGAGGGCTTCCACGTGAAAAGATCTGAGTATCATTAGGATGATTACTTTGACTATGATAGTGGCGAACTTCCAGCCGATGCAGTTGCGCGAGCCAGCGCTAAAGGGGATGAAAGCATATCTGGGCAGCTTGGGGCTGTCCGGCAGGAATCGCTCTGGCCGATAAACGTGCGGATCGGAAAAGTGACGGGAGTCGCGATGCAGCAAGTAGGAATTTATAAGAACGGTCGAGCCAGGTGGAATTACGTTGCCCACTAGAAACGCAAAGAACACCTCATGTGTTTTTCTCCGTCTTACGTCCACACATTTTATGTCTAAATTTTTTTATTAAAAGTCGAATACGAATCCGAAAGAAGACCAAACACGCACCTAAATGTAAGCATTGGGCAAAAAATTATTTCGAAATTGTTTTATTCAGTGTCGGAACATGAGAAGAAACTACATAAAAAGAAACGCGTTACCTCTCTTCATTTTAACCTTTATATTAATTTCCTATTATATATTATTAGGCAAATATTATTAAAAACTTGTTAAGATTATTTTCCTCTCCGCTGTCTAAAAGCCCAGTGATGAAGAAGAAAAGAGAGACGGAGAGAAAGAAAGGAAAATCCTAGTAGCGCGTGTTGGTTTTACATACGTTTTCTAAACATATGTAACGTTTCATAATCGTTTGTAAAACGTCTCGGAAACGTTTCTAAACGGCACATGTTACCTGGGAAGTGAGCGGAAAATTAACGAGATACTCACTTATTTCGATCGGCTTGTAAATTTGCCTGGCGATGAGCGGAGCAACCGCGTATAATCTCCACTGCTCCTTTACGCAAGCATCCAACCATGTCAGTTTACTTAAGTTGTCCAAGGAGATCTTCTCCGTACCAATTACCTCGTCGAATTCATCCAGAATTTTTTTCTGCAACCAAACAAGAGAACGTTGAAATTAAGTTAAAGTTAAGAAATTAAGTTAAGCTCTAGAATGCGAACAGAGACCCTACGCTTCCCCTTGCGGTTTCCCTGAAAATATCACGTTCAAGCACTTCACGATCAATGGAAGTCGCATCGAAGATGTAGCAACGAATTTTAACATACTTGGTATTCGGGATGCCGACCAAGCGCATAAAGCGTCCAGGACACGCTGGTAGCCGTCGTATCGTGTCCAGCATACATGAAGGTGTTCACTTCGTCACGGATGTCGTTGTCGGTGAAATCGGTGTGTTTGTGAGACATCTCCAGCAACAGGTCCAGTAGAGCCTGCTTCTTCGTCGTCGACTCGTTGAAGTTCCCATCGCACTTTGACATCCACTCCGTTTTCCTGTTCGCGATGACCTGAGCACGCGAAATAATCCATGTAAAACAGGCGTCATACATGCCCCAACATTTATTTATCGTTATTAGTAAAACGTTAAATGTTTTATTTAAGTTAAATTTATTACAAAGATAAATTTATTCAGCGTTTTGAAATTTTACACTTTTGCATTCATAATGTTGCATATCGTTTACGCACACGACGTATATTTCTTTTATTTCTACACCGATGACCGTAAGCAAAATAATTACCTTCTCAACTAAGTCGTTGATAATACGGAGGGCGGAATCATGCTCCTTCCCCAACTTTGTCATCTTAAAAATTGGGTCATAAGAGATCCAAATGTTCGTGAATCTCATCTGCATGATAGAGGCAACTCTATAAAGAAAAATAAATAAATACAGACCATTGAAGCGAGATTACATGTATCACCTATAAAATAGTTTCATTTTGAACAATTCAATTTACATAATAAATAAAATATTAACAGTATATCCAAGATCATAAATTGCCGCAAAGAATTAGCAGCTTACAAAAGTTCGTTAGTCCGTGTTAGATTTCAATGACCCAAAAGATTAATTATTTCACAGGTACGAAAAAAAATAATTATTTAAAAAATGGCAGAAAGAACGATAGACAAAATATATTGACGGATACTTTAATTAAATATGTCATGTACTGTTTTGTTACTGCACTAATAAAAGAAGCTATTAAAAAGTGAAACATTAACTCTCTGATATTAAGATATATTAAATTTAAATGAAATACCTGAATGATACTTAAGTAAAATACTTAATAAATAAATTTAATAAATATTATAATAAATTTAATTAATTAAAATTTAATTAATTAAAAATTAAAATAAATTTAATAATAAAACTTTTACCATATATGATAAATATACTTAAACGATTACTTACTTATCCACAGCAATAACATATTCATTTTCATAATTGGTCTGCGCATTAAGTTGAATGCCCATAGCGCTATCTGCAACGAAGAAAAAAAAAAGACATGTCTAAGTTCGAATGCGACTCATACAAAAATAAATCAGAATGAATAAATGTAAGCAGATTAAATTTATCTGTGCAATTTGAACTTAGCATGATACGAGATGACATAATATATAGTAAATTAAGCTGTCAAAGTGGCAAATTAGCTGAGTAATCAACGATCATAATGTATACGCGTATCCGGACATAATATGAGCAATTAAAAATTAATAAATTCTGGCTTAGTGACTACTAGCACATTATTAACGGTATACTGAGAAACGAGGATCGGGTTCCCGCGCATTTCAGTTTCGTCACAAAACTCAATTGAGAATCTATAAAGCCATCAAGTTACAAACATAAAATCAGATAAGTATAATGATTATTATTCACGTAATAACGTTTGGCTCGGTACGCACAAGATGTGAATTGTCGTCTCGCGTCTTCAACGTCTGAGAACTAAAAATCACCGATTCATGTCGACAATGTCAATGTGTCAAGGTGTCATTGAAGCTTAATGTAGCATTACTGGCAATAAACAACGGTAATTGTAATAGATTCAAAAAGATAAGCGCTACGCGCGCTGAAAGCGTCAGTTGAAATCAGCAATCAACAGAACGACCGGCGAAACGCAATCGACCATCTGAAGAATCGATCGATATGGTTTGTGCAGTTTATTATCATATCCATCGATCAAAATGTCAATTCAAAATTCTACTGGTGTTATAACCAAAAAGGTGCAACAGTAAATTTCCGACAAATCCGCGGGACTCACGGCGCTTCACATGGATTCACCGATCGAGACGGAGCCAACGAGCGAGAGAGGCGCTTCTTCAAGTTCAAACGAGCAGTCGGTTTCGCGCGATGACGGTGCGGGTGATTCGCCAGTTTCTAAAACCACCGTGTCGGTATCCCAGAAGAAGGGTTCCGTGTTCATCGCGCCAGCAGCCTCGTGGCTGTCCGCCACCCTGCGAAATCGCACACGAACTCGGACCTACCGGGCGGATCTGACTACAGTGAGAGAGAAGCTCTTTACACGCTCGAATAAATTTCACTTTCGCGGGAAATTCACGAAAAACCTGCGTCAAACCGACGCAGGTAAAAATATCCGCTCTGTTGTATGAGATAACAGAACGAACGAGACAACTGGCTGAACCTCGGCGTCGCGTGGCGATCCAAGCTGCGATTCGAGAGCCTTTGAAGAGCAATCCTCGGACGTCTCGCATCGTTGAACTCGCCCTGCCGAAAGTGAGGCATCGGTTGCCGGCGAGAGCCGTTAATTTCATATCGCCGGGCGCACTTAGGGCGAACGGTAATTAATAATTCAAAGCGCACGGCTGCCTATCGTATGATATGATGGAAGTATCGAAGTTCCAAGAATCTGCCCACGCAGCGCGATTGATGATTAGTTATAACGCGTAAACATAACATGTTGTTTATTGCAAACGACAGCCACGCCACGGATAATCGAGCTGTCGCAACCGCGTGGGGGCGGTCGTCGTTTCGAATTACCGAATAAGACGTCAGAGCGCTTGTGCAATTTGAGAGCGACGCGTGGTTTACCAGCGCTACCGAAGCTACCGGATCGCTCGCGCCCCGAAGCGACGTCATGCAAACCGTCGGCGGACAACCGAGAACCGATAAAATTACCTCAAGGATACCCACGGTAACGCAGTTTCGCCTGTTTTCCGCCGATATCCTCCGCCGAGTTTCCGATAGCGTCGCGACGTTTCCGTCGCGTTCAACGCGAATTTCACTGCAGCGATTCGACTTGGAGCAACGAAACGTCGAAGAAGCGCAAACGAAGAAACGACGAAGGAAAGAGGATAATGGAAGAATCTACGGCGAGGAGGCGAGGATTGCCGCTGCGTGTGGGCCGATCGAACTCGAACAGGAGCGTCGTTATCGTCAACGTAAACAGAAAGAAGCATTCGCGATCTAGCGCCGTTCGCAAGTCTCGCGACGCTCGAGCCCGCGGATCCTCGAAAATCAGACGCGCTCGTTGATTGCTGTTCTGGGTAAAACATTATCTTATCGAACGCAACCTGTTCTTTGAAATTGATTTTGATCTGCATAAAATCTACATAAAAAATCAGATATATGCCGATCGAAGTTCTTCGATATGACGCATAGTGCGACTCGCATAGTATATATTTCTTTCAATGCGCACTAAAGCGACGTTCTCGCCGAACTGCAGTCGATCGCTCATATTATTGAACTCAAGACAGGCTACTTCGATTTCATTGGGTCAGTCAGCGGATCGTCGACTCACCACAAATAATGTCGAGGGTTGTACGTTTCATGTACGGGACAACGTCAAAGTCCGACTTGCCGATTTGTCCCTTCAGACAAGAAATCAGAGTGTCCGCTTCTCTCACGACGATCTTTAGGTAATCGTTGAGAAGGTGACTGTGAAACGTCGATGACAGTAGCTTCCTGCGATGATGCCATTTCTCACCTGGAAGCAAAACACGAGACGAGACGAAAATCACTTTGATGTGAACGACGCGTCATCGCGTCTACATGTATCAAAACTACCGATCGAATCTGCCAATTTATCAGCAGAAAAATATATAGCTGAAGTTTCAAATACACTTCCTCGATCTTTCTCAGAATCGTTCCAAGCGGTCACGTAAATAAACTGCTAAATAATTTTACGACCAGATAAATGACTATACAAATGAAACGCAATAAATCATTACGTGGCAGCCATGTTTACACACGGTTATATTCATAAAAAGTATATTTATTCGCATAACTTGTGCGTCGTTAGCAAACTTCGACAAGAATACAACACGGCACGCGTCCGATTTGAATAAGAAAAACATGTTTTTACTTTGGCTGTCGATATTTGTCCATATTAATGATCGCCAAGCGATGTATTTTAAAATCGAATCATGATATTTCGTCGTGAGACTTCTCTCTTTATTTTTTTTTATAGCTTTTGAGATTGTGCATATTTTATACGCAGGCAACACCTGTTATTTTCAACGTTAGTAATATCTCAATAAACAAGTCTCTCGATATAATTAGTACGTCGGGAAAATTTTGATTGACCTCTCCGCATGTTGACTAACGAAATCTTTCCTGTTTTGAATTTTAAACGTGTGAACACGAAATTACGTGGAGCCGCTTACAACTCTGCCTTGAATAATTCTGCGACGTTGCAAAAAAAAATACACGGAAAAAATGTTTGATTAAATATACAGGGTGTCTGGGGTCTTTTGAAAACGAAAAATTAATCAGATCAAACTGAGAAGAAAAGTCACGTGCCATTTTGCAGAAATCGCAATAGTTATGAATGAAGTTATTAATGACAGAAAATAACCACATCTAGAGGCTCTTTTAATTGATAACTTGAAAATTTGCGTACTTATTTGCAAAATGGTAAAGGACTTTTTTGTTCAGAATGACTTAATCTACAATTATATGACGGCTATTGTGTCTAGCAATAGGTATGAGTATATTGAACTTTGAATCCTGAAGTTGTTGCTAAGCACAATCCGTCATATAATTATACATAGCCGTCATATAATTATGCCCCTAATGTCTCGTCCGGATGGAGAAACTATGTAATCGTGCCCCTGCACGCGCCTTGGCAACAGAATTCAAAAAATCCGCCACTCAGAAGCAAACGTCGCTCCGTGCCGTGGCGTCCGTGTTTCTGTGCGCTGCACGCGCCTTCGTTCTTCATTGTGTTCTGTTCGTTAGCCTTGGTAACACGTGCGTTGGTTAACTTTATCAGTTTCTTTCAGTTAATTTGTGCCAATTCTCTTTTTTAGCCATGCCTAGGCATAAAAAATCTAAAGAATTCCTCCTCGAGACACTCGAGAGAGGAAAGGCGCGCACATACGCACAGTTCAAGATTACTCGGGGGACAGGCAATCGCGGGACCGTTCACGCAGTAGATCGTGGAATGCACGTCCATCTTGTATTTCTCGGACGCCAGAGGATCTGTGTTCTCGAGGTTCCCTCGTGGAAATTCTCGATCGAATGCGTGAGTTTATCACCTCCAGAGAAGTCGAGTATAATCTCCATTCTAAGGAGTGCTCAGGAGGTTATGTAATCCTCAGAACCGTCCGCAGGAGCCCCTCAAGTATTCCTCAGGAAGGTTCCGGTACTACCTCCTTCTTCACGCCACAGGTTCTAGATCAGATTGTAGAAGAGCAGCCGATCGCACAAGCGACCGGGGCGTTGTCCCACCAGGTATGTCCTCTTGTCGACCCAGCAATATTTGATAAATCCTGGCAAAGAGAGGACATAACCGAATGTCTCTTCTATCCGGCTACACCGGTTTTTTCGCAAGTCGATAAGGTCGAGCCTCTGTCTCCCGGCACGGTGGCTTTCGCTGAGACTCTTGTCACTATCCTTCCGGATTCTGAAGATCCGCTGGCTGCTCCAACGTCTCATACCTCGGCCAGAGAACTGTTTGGGGAATCTGAGATTCCTCCAGCAATATCTTCTTGAGATCCTATCATTCTAGAATCGATCCAAGCAAAATCCCGAGCAGATTTGAGTGAGGAAACTCGTAATTGTCTTCTGGCTAAATACAAAGTCAAGGACCTTGCAGCATTAGCTTCACTCAAACGCAATAACGAGATCGTAGCGGCTTTAAGCTTTTCTATCTTCAAGAGAGACGAGTACTACTCACTCTTGCAAGCACAAGTAACTACTTGCCTCAATGCCTTGAGCTCACAGTGAATACGTCTGTTTTCGAACCCCTATTATCGCCTCTCTCTGACAAGAGCCTTTGTTAACCTTCTCTCAATATTATTGGCAAGAATGCTGCGGACACGGCGCCTTTGGACGAATTCCTTTTCGGCCACAATTTTGCCGAAACCTTAAAGGCAGGTCAGGCCTGTAAGAGGACGAGTCGCGAGGTCGCCAAACTGACACCTGTTTCAGGAAGGTAGACGCTGCAACCCATTCGTCAGCAGGCGCCTCGTCCGCAAAATCAGGCATCCAGGCCACAACTCTGGGAAACCGCAAGGCCCCTGTTTGTCTCCCGTTGGCTCGACAAACAGGAGCCTCTTACATCAGGAGCCGCCGTCAAAGTCAGGGACCCAGTCTCGTTATTTACATTAACCCTTAGCGCTCCGTTGGCTCCGCTGTGGAGACATCCATCATTTATTTCGTAACTTCGGTGGCTCCGCTGTGGAGACATTCTAGTATTAACATCAATACCGCCAGTTGCTTTTTGAAATTACAAGCACTTGTAATTTTTTCCGTTCAAAGTGAAATTTCTCTTTCCCAAACGCTCCATTACAAAAGTGCTGCCGGAGTTGCCAGAGTAGGCAGTGATAAGAAAACGCGCGGAGTGCAAAGGGTTAAGCAATATAAAAACTGCCTTGCTTTGCGATTTTAAAGTAAACCGCTTATTACCCAATGGTGCTATTGAACCAGTCGAATCTTGCAAACATCAACTTTATTATTTTTGGGCGAAAAGTCATCTGGAGGGAAACGCCTTATACTAAGCTTGTGTGATCTAAGCACAATCTATATCAGTCCCGCCTACCCGCCGGGGAAAAATTGCTACGCTTAACAACACGAATCGTTCACACCTCAAGATGCTATATTCAAAAGTCGCTAGTTTTATCGGCTCGATCGTCTCAGTATGCCTAGCAGACCAATACGGGTTGCTTTATACTAAAAATTTGAGAGAGCAAAATAGCTCTAGCCCTTCTTCAATCGGAGGGAGATTATTCAGCTTTGATGAACATCCCTTCGGATCTAATCGACGATCTCATGTGGTGGATTAATATATTCTCGAATCCTCACCAGTCAAATAGAATTTGTTCAGGTAGATTTATCCGAGGAAAATTTTCGGATGCATCTTTGAACAGTTGGGAAGCTTCTTGTAGCAACTCTCGCACACACGCCCGGTGGTCAGCAGATGACAGAGCCCTTCATATAAACGCACTAGAATTGAAAGCGGCGTTTAACGCTCTTCGATATTTCGCAGCAGATTTCAGTGACTATGGCCGGTATTCATAGTCGGATCTTATATTTAAGACCGTCTTAAGTTTATCTTCAAATTCTGTACAAAGCATTTCATTGGCTATAGAATATCTGAAAGTGAACTTAAGACGGTCTTAAATATCATATAAGACCTGACTATGAATACCAGCCTATGTCATTTTACTTCGCATCGATAATACCACTGCACTTGCTTACATTAACAAATTTGGTTCCGTTCAATATCCCCGTCTGCCTGCAATCTCAGGGGAAATCGGATGCTGATGGAGAAGAATATTTTCATTTTCGCGCTGTAGTCACCAGAACGGAAACGAGCAAACCAATATTGATACTGGTGTTCTTTTAGAGCTTCGTCACCATAAACTTTACGCAACTTTTCACAAGCCTGCACAGAGACTGCGTTAAAAGAACAGTGTCGGAGTTGGTTTGCAAAATTTCGTTCTGGAGATTTAGATATAAAAGATGCAGCACGTTCAAGAAGACCAACGTTGATGAAGACAAACTAAAAGCATTGGTCGAAACAAATCGTCATTCCACCACTCGAGAAATCGTATAGGCATTAAATATGTCGCACATAAAAGTGTTGCAACTCATTTAAAAAAACTTGGCTTCATTCAGAAGTTCGATATTGAGTGCGTGAATTGACAGAAATTCATCTCATACGACGCATGGACATTTGCAATTCACTACTGAAATGTGAAAAATGGTCCATTTCTTAAGCAAACGATAACTGAAAGACGACAAGAAATGAATCATCTACAATAATGTTCAACGGAAACGCTCATGGTCGTCAAGACGAGATGGACCAGGTCAATCAACGCCAAGAACAGATATTCATCAAAAAAGATCATGTTGCCAGTGTAGTGGGATTAGAAAGGTGTGGTGTTTTTCAAACTATTTTTAATGAACCAATTAACGGTTGATTCGAATGTCTATCGTCGCCAATTAGATTAATTGAATGCAGCTATTCGTATGAAGAAACCAAAATTGGAGAATAAAAAAAGTGTAGTGTGTTCCATCATGATGACGCAAGACTACATACAAGTTTAATGACTTGCCGAAAATTATTAAAGCTTGATTGGGATGTGCTGCCACATCCACCATATTTATTTGTTTCTATAAATTGTCTTTACAAAATTCTTCAAATGGTGTAAACTTCGATTCAAATGAAGGTGTAAAAAATCACTTGACTCAATTTTTTGCCATTAGGGCAAGACTTCTATGAGCGCGGAATTATGAAGTTGGTTGAAATATGTTAGAACAAAATGGTCCATACATAACTGTATAAAGTTTTCATTTTCTATAAAAAAATCGTCTTTTATTTCTTCAACAAAATCGGCAATCACTTTCTTTACAACCCAACAGTTTTCGAGATATTCAGGTTCAAAGAAGAAATAAAGAATCGTAATTTTAAGTCAGATCAAAGTCGTTTATTTTTTAAAAATGAGAACTACTTTTTACCGTATTTTCGGATTTATCGGATATTTTAGAACGTTTGCGTCTCATCTTTCCCGCGCGCGCTTTAGCCGTACGCGAAATTGCTTTACGATCCGGATACTTGTCTCGATATTAAGACGAGCTGCTTTTTTAGCATTATCATCAGCAGCGCAATAAATACCAATCGTATCAATAATTTCTGAGGACCGGTAAAATGCCATGTTGATAATGACACAATTAACGAAAAGGAATAAAATGGATTTATCCAAATAATCAAACGTATAGATCGAATCATCGCCAACCAACCAAAGTAAGAACCAACCTAAATCAATTTTAATTAAAAAAACAACCACCTAAGTGGAAGTCTGGCAATTAATGAAAGTGTTCTATGATGGCAGTCTACATTGAAAAAAAGGCACACTGATTGTTTCTTTGTCCGTAAAAGCCAAGCTCAGGCGATTCTCCAAATAAAGGGTGTCCCAAAATTCACGCAAGAAGTAATTTTGATAGAAAACACAGTTTTATAATCAAAAATTGTAAATTTTTTATTGATTCATAAAGTATACAGTATAGGGTTATGTATGGAATAGTATATCGGATAAATGGCCTCCACGGTTTTGCTGGCACATATGCACTCTTTCGTTGAAATTTTCCATGACCGTTTTGCATAAATGTGGCTGAATTTCGTTGATACAGCGCTCAATTTCATCCTTCAAGGCGTGAGTGGTCGTGGACTTGTTGGTATAAACCTTAGACTTCAAAAAACCCCAAAGAAAAAAATCCAACGGCGTTAAATCGCATGATCTGGGCGGCCAAATCTGATCACCAAAACGGGAAATTACACGACTAGGAAATGACTCATGCAGTAATTGAATTGTTTCTCGGGCTGTATGGCATGTGGCACCGTCTTGTTGAAACCACATGTCGTCCATATCCATATCTTGCAATTTAGGCACAAAAAACTGGTTTATCATGTCGCGATAGCGAGCACCATTAATTGTTATTGCTGCTTACCAGCCGCATTTTCAAAGAAGAATGGTCCGATGATGCCTCCAGCCCAAAATCCGTACCAAACAGTGACACGTTGTGGATGCATTTGTTTCTCAACAATCACTCGTGGATTTTCTGAACCCTAAATGCGACAATTTTGTCGATTAACCAAGCCATCAAGATGAAAATGAGCCTCATCGCTGAAGATGATTTTGTTCGAAAAATCAGCATCCACTTGTTATTGTTCCATAATCCATTCAACGAACTCTCTTCGCTGTGGCCGTTTACCCGATATGCTATTCCATATATAACCCTATACTGTATACTTTATGAATTAATAAAAAATTTACAGTTTTTAATTATGAATCTGTGTTTTCTATAAAAATTACTTCTTGCGTGAATTTTGGGACATCCTTTACTTTAGGCGCGTTCTAAGCATTCCGTCGAAATACAAAGGTAGCGTGCCTAAGTGCTTGTAAAAATCGTAATTTTTAGCTTAAATATCTTGAAAACTATTGATTTTGTAAGAAATCGTTAAGATAAAACTAAAAACATTAATTTTGTTTAGATAAATCCGAAAATATAGTCAAAAACAGTTTTCATTTTTTAAAAATAAAGCTGATGTTGATCTGACCTAAAATTAAGATTCTTTATTCTTTAAACTTGAATATCTCAAAAACTATTAGTTCTATAAAAGAATGTCACAAAAAATACTCAATTGAATTATATCAACCACAAAATGTAACAAAAAATAAGTGTTGCAATTTGAAGAAATAAGGTTAGCCTTGAAGTGACCATGAGCATCACTCCGATAAAGCTAAGGTCATTAACCGATGTCCCTCTTCAAACCATACCATATTTATATTAAACATTTTCCGCTAGAATGATTTCCTTCTGAGATATTAGCCTGAAGAGATCAAAATGAAACACTGTGTGTGTGTGTGTGTGTGTGTGTGTGTGTGTGTTTCTAAATATATGTATATATATATATATATATATATTGGGTGAGTGCAAAAGTTCGTGCGGAGTTTCAATAGATGGAGTTATAAGCGTCGTAAAGTGTTGTCATTAATACTTCCATCTACATATTATATAACGTTGGAAAGGTGACGCCTTCAGCTGTTATTAAAAAAAAATCATTTGTTTTCATACAAACTGCTTCGAGAAATATCACTTTAAAAATGAGTATCGATAAGGTGCATTTACGGCATGTTATGCTTTACGAGTTTCGGAAGGGAATAAACGTTGCCGCAGCCATAAAAAACATTCAGGATGTTTATCAGGATGAAGCACCAGCTAAACGAACTGTGGAAAAATGGTTTGCTAAATTTCGGCGCGAAGAATTTAACCTTGAAGACGAGCCACGCTCTGGTCGAACTTCTGACATTGATGACGATGTTTTGCGTACTTAGTGCTAATAATTTAACAAAAATTGCACAGCACTAAACGTTGACCGATCAACCGCTTTTCGGCGTTTAAAAAAGATGGGATTCGATTTGAAGCTCGATATATGGGTGCCCCATTTACTGACCGAGAAGAACAAAATCAAGCGAATTTCTGCAGCCGTTTCTTTACTCGGGCGGCTCAATAACGAGTCGTTTTTGGATCGACTAGTGACGGGCGATGAGAAATGGGTCCTCTACAACAATGTTCAGCGCAAACGGACATGGAAACAATCAGGTGAGCATGGTGACGCAATGCCAAAGGCCAGTTTGCACTCGATGAAGGTGATGCTCTCTGTTTGATGGGATTGAAAGGGCATAATCTATTTCGAGCTTCCCCCCGCTGGCAAAACGATTGATTCGGACAAGTACTGTCGCCAATTAACCAATCTGAATCGAGAAATAAAAGAGAAACGTCCGATTTTGTCAAATCGCAAGGGAGTCGTCTTTCATCACGACAACGCCAGACCACACGTTTCGAAAAAGACGCTGCGCAAACTGAAGAGCCTGAAATGGGATGTCTTAACGCATCCACCGTATTCTCCTGATTTCGCACCATCTGACTATCACTTGTTCCGGTCATTGCAAAATTATTTAAATGGAAAAAACTTTGATTCTTTGGAGGCCTTAAAAAACGGCGTCTCTTCGTTCTTCGAATCTAAACCGCGCAGTTTTTATGATCGAGGCATCCGTATGCTGCCAGAACGTTGGGAAAAGATTATAGAAAACGATGGAGAATATATCATTGATTGAATAAAGATTTTTGTTTGCCTAATCACTGTGTGACTTTTACTCACAAACTCCGCACGAACTTTTGCACTCACCCAATATATACAGGGTGTCCGAGATCTTTTGGAAAAGAAAAATTGTGCCTAACGATAAGTTCAAGATTCAGGGTTCAAAGTTCAATATATTTATATCTATCGCTAGACAATAGCCATCATATAATTGTAAATTAAGCCATTCTGAACAAAAAGGTCCTTTACCATTTTGCAAATAAGTACGCAAATTTTCAAGTTATCAATTAAAAGAGCTTCTCAGAAAGAGATGTGGTCATTTTCAATCATTGATAACTTAATACCTATTGCGATTTTTGTAAAATAGTACTTGACTTTTCTCCTTTGATCTAATTAATCTTCATAATTTTTCTTTTCAAAAAGATCCCAGGCCCTGTATATTAAAACATATTTCTCATCAAAACATTATTTTTCCTCTTGCTTGGTCATAAAGACAAGACATGACGCAACATGACGCAAAATTTCACGGAACGCTAATAATTTAAAAACAATTTCGCAGTAGACTAAAATATATTTTCACATATAAAACCAGCTTGACTGGATCGTTTCATTGACCGAAGCTCTTTGGTGTTTCATCGGTTTTTCTTTTCTTTATACTCTGCAATTTTGCACGCACAGGAATCTTGATTCTTTGTGTTCAGCTTAAAGTGGTGCAATTACTCAATGGTAGTGACCGGCAGTTTTCTTTTTTCTGCGAGCTTGCGACAAGGACGAATAGTTATTTCTGGAAGCTAAACTAGTTCGCAAACCAGTTATCTTTTTGTAATTACGTCACGTTTACTCTCAAGAGGCGATGCGATTGATATTTCTGTATAAATACAAAGTGCGTCATTGCTACATTGCTTGAAAGTCTCAAACTGGAATGATCTCGTCGAACGCGACACGAAGATACCAAACTTTCTTGCGAAACAAATCATCGAAGAGGTTATTCTTGGATCAACTTAGTAGCTACAATCACCAAACGAGTTCGAATCGTGAATTTAAATTAGCACGAATATATGTTGTATATTCTGATTGATATCTCGATAATTTATCGATAATAATGTTTGATTGAGCATTAAGAAACTTGCTCGACCACAATTGAGAGAGAAAGAGAAATATTACATATATCATATTTAATATCGTATAAAATAGAATATCTGATATATCAAATATCATATATCTAAGTGAAGGCAAATCGATAGATCGAGGAATGCAAGCATGTCAGTTGGGACATCTACATGCATACATATTTTTATTGGCCAAACTTGCGTTTGAGATAAGCGCAATCATTTCGTAAGAGACAATTCGTATAAATAGAGTTCACATCAATATTTTTGTTGCTACCAGCGAAAAAAAAATGCGAGCGGAAAAATTTGAGGCACGATATAAAATCTCGCGTCTAATTCGAGATTTCTAAATATGAAAGCCTGAACATATCTTCCCTTCATATCGTGAGTTTCGCATTATGCGTGATAATTCAATTTTCATGCTCGCATCTTTGCCGGAGTCGAGAGCTCGAATTGAAATTCAAATTCCAAATGTTTACTTCAATCCTACTTATTTTTAGCACATCAACTGGGTGGGATTTCTTTTCAAAGACGTTATTCCGTTTATAACCTTCACCTATGAATATCTCTGGGACGCTTTTTCGAACTTCACACAACCGCACGAGCGCTGCGTGTGTCAGAAGCAAAACTGCCGCAGCGCAATCCTTGTGACATTTTCATGAGTCGTGAGAATTGCTCTCGCGACACAGCGCATGTCTATTTTTCATTTCAAATAGCAACAAGACAGACGCGCCGACTCGAGCATGTATGTGTGCGTGTGTGTGTAATTTTTTTCTTTCTTTCTTGACTTTGGCTTACATCAAAATGCAAATGTACTCTTGCCGTCTGAACAAACCAGATAGGCAGTGTTTAAGCGACAATTACCGCCGTTCGACGCCGTTGGAATATCCTGCTTATCTGATAAATTTATTCATCGCGCGAACCTCAACGCTTCCCCGCCAAAAATCGATAGAACTTCCAGAATTCACTGTTGAAAGAACAGATCCAATATGCGATCGCGTTGGTGACGAAATTAACACGTTAAACGCCATGTCGGTGATCGACGATAAATTTTCCTTCCAAGCCGCGTCCGTCACTCAGTAGTCGACAATACAAAATTTAATAAATAATATCCCAATATTAAAAATTAAAAGTATTAAGAAGATTGTAGAAAAAGAAAAATATATCTATGTATTACTTGTATATACAGAGTGTCCTAGATCACTGGTACCACCCGATCTTTTCGTAAACGCGATAGTTTAGAGAAAAATGTTTCAGACAAAAGTTGTATGGTTTCAAAAGGGATATAAAACGACTATATCATTTTGTTTATAGATGGCGTTACTTTCGAAATATTCACCGAACATTACTTTTCTTAAATGGAAATCCCGATGTTTTATTATATATTATTATTTTTTTCCACCAATTAATTTTTTGACAATTTCTTCTTGTCTGAAACATTTTTTTATTTACCTAATATTTTTTGAGATTTAAGGAAAACTTGGTAACTTTTTCAACATTTGTAAACAAAATGATATCGCTGTCTTATGTCCCCCTTCAAACTAAACAACTCTTGTCTGAAACATTTCTCTCTAGAGTGTCGCGTTTACAAAAAGATCGGGTGGCACGGGACACATATGGTGTATAAAAAGTATCGGGACAGCGAAATATCTCAAAAACTGAGCATTTTAGAAAAAAAATGTTTCAGACAAAAGTTGTGTATGGTTTCAAGGAGAACAATAAAACAACTACATCATTCTGTTTACAGATGGTGCCACTTTCGAGATATTCACCGATCATTACTTTTCTTAAATGGAAATTTCAACTTTTTATTATATCAATTTTTTCTACCAATTAATTTGAACAACTTTTGTCTGAAATATTTTTTTATTTGCCTAATATTTTTCGAGATATTTAAAGACAACTTGATAACTTTTTCAATATTTATCTTACGATATCTCGTTAACTATTTGTCGGAAGAAAAAGTGATACTAGACTTTTTTACTCTATTTGGTCTCAATAATATATTGTTACAATAGTACTATAACTTTTGTTAACTTATCGATTTTTGGAAATCTCAAAATCATCAAATTAACAATATTTTTTAATAACAATTCGTATTTTTTATACACCCTCTATATATATATACAGAATACCCGGGATTTTTTAGAAAAGAAAAATTGTAAAGATTAATGAGATCAAACTGAGAAGGAAAGCCAATTTGCCAAGTACCAATTTACAAAAATCGCAATAGTTATTAAATTATTAATGATAGAAGAAATGACCACATTTAGAAGTTCTTTTAATTGATAACGTAAAAATTTGCTTACTTATTTGTAAAATAGTAAATAATTTCTTTGTTCAGAATGACCTAATATACAATTATATGATAGCTTTAGCCTGGCGACAGGTTCAAGATTCAGAGTTCAAAGTTCAATATACTCATATCTATCGCTAGACATAATAGCCGTCATATAGATTAGGTCATTCTGAACAAAAAAGTCCTTTACTATTTTGCAAATAAGTAAATTTTCAAGTTATTAATTAAAGGAGCTTTTAGATATGGACGTTTTCAGTCATTAATAACTTAATAACTATTGCGATTTTTGCAAAATGGTATGTGACTTCTTTTCTCAGATTGGTCTGATTAATCTTCACAATTTTTCATTTCCAAATGATCCCGGACACTCTGTATACGCGCGCGGCGAACACGGAAAGATCAACAAAAAGTTCCCGGCGCTTAACGTGTTAAAGGCAAATGGACTAACAATCGCAACTCTCGACTCTGGCTACCGTCTGCAATATTCTTGGACGATAGTGAGCACTTTTGAGCAACTGACTGCTACTTCCGCATATAATAATGACGCACTAACCCGATATCTCTTTACGTTGCAGAAAAACCTCGAATTATGCACTCGCGCATATCATCAATATTCATTCAGCGAGACACTCGCGATATGCTCGATGCAAGAGAAATTCAAGTCACGCAGGCAGATAAGATTAATTGGGCGAGAGGTCGACGAGTGCGGCTATTCGCGAAGAGAGAACCCAAGGAAATACGAGCATACAAATTCATCCATTGACAATGTATTACATCACGTTGCTATACTGCTGCATATGCAAATAATCGTGCGATAATGGCGCTGCAGCGTTGCAGCACTTGGAAATGTCAAGGATCCTTGGGTCCACCCATGCCACAGATTGCTGATCTTCGCGTCTGTCGGCTTTAGCTGCACACGCTGTTCGCGCGGTGTAGAGAACGAGAGCGAAAGGGAAACGGGAAGGTGTTAAAAGTTCAGCCAAAGCATTTGTCTCTTATAATCTTCTCGACGGCGCGCGCATTGAAGTGAATCACAAGTCGCTTACCGTTGCTGGTCACCAGGCCGGTACCCAGCCAGGGCTTCAAGTACTCGTACTCGAGACTCTTGTCGATGTGGATGCTGCTCTTCAGCAAGGGTCGCACCGCCTCCGCCTTGTAGAGGAAGATGAACGGTCGCATGCCGACCCAGATGAGGAAAATGTCACCGAACTGCTCGGCCCATTTCACCAGCTTCTTGAAGAACTCTGAAACAGAGAGACGAGTCGCAGACTCAAATGCGCGAGAAGGTCCCTCGCTTCTACCTGAGGGGAGATCTCGGGGCGGACGGTCACGCTTGCAAATTCTAATTCGACGGTGCGGCTCGGCGAAAATTTGCAGCGATGACACGCTTGCCTTGACTACGTTTAGCCGTGGCTTTCGCGAGGATTATCCCCGGCCGCGCTCGTGCGCGCAGGTCGTCGACCCGCGACGCCGTGAGGAGATGTAGACCTTTCGCTGTGCTATCACGTCAGGTCAATCGTCGTTATGGTCGTTACGATTCTAGGCTGCTCTACGTCTCGCTGGCGCAAATTGCGAGAAGAGGACCCGGCGCCGCCGACGGGGAAACAAAGAAATGATGTCAATGCGATGCAGAGGATGGGAGAAAAACAGAGAGAAAGAGAGAGAGAGAGAGAGAGAGAGAGAGAGAGAGAGAGAGAAAGAGAGAAAGGGAGAACGAGAGGGGCAGAGGAGAAGGGAGAAGGATCAAGAACGAGATGGCAGAGGAAGAGAGACATCGCGCTGCACGTGCAGCGAGTTGGCAGCCGAGAGAAGGAGAGACTGTTTCGCTGACCGGACGTTGACCAGTAAAAATGACAGCATGCATATTTGCACGATGTGGACGATGAGCGTGGAGCAAGAGAGACAGAAAGAGAGAGAGCGAAAACAAGAGCGAGTGAGAGAGAGAGAGAGAGAGAGAGAGAGAGAGAGAGAGAGAGAGAGAGAAGTAGCAAGAAAGAAGAAGAGATATAAAAAGAGGGAGAGGGAGAGAGAGGAAGAGAAGAGTCGGTATGAAAAGAACGGAAGGAGCTGCTGGAGACCTTGGGAGTGCAACGAGACGCCAGGCGTCCTTCGGACGATGGAGGACCTCGACACCACCGGTCCATTTTAGCGCCGCCGAGTGCTTCAGCCCCCTCTTCGGGGATATACGTCGCAAATTCGGCCGGAGAATAAGGATGACATAACGCGCGGGATGCATTATGCATGGTATAGGCGTTTTTACGGCCTGAAACGGCCACTTCTCGTCTCACGCGGGAGAACGCGCGATCGTGCTTCGCTCGTTCATTATCGAGCGCGTAATTGAAGAGAGGAATAAGATCAAAATGTCTCTCGTGCTCATCGGACGAGAAAAAATTCTCCTCAAGGCCTGTCTGGTGCTATTAACTCTTGGACGTTGTACTCTGTCCCTCCCTCTCTCTCTTTCTCTCTCTCTCTCTCTCTCTCTCTCTCTCTCTCTCTCTCTCTCTCTCTTCATCTCAATCGTCATCTTGCCAATTGATTTTCCCGTTATAAGTAGAGGAGTCTAGACGATCTAAGCGTTTTTACACCTGCCACGGTTGGCAGGTGCTCCGGACATCGCGTGAGGGTACTCGAGTATGCAAGAGACAAATCGGATAATAAGGATCAGGATACGTACGCGTCTCTCGATCCTGGCAAATCCTCTCTTCCCCGTCGGTCTCTCTCCTCGTCGAAAAGCTCTTGCCTCACACAATCGATGTAACGTGTAACTTCACTCAGCGTGAAGGAAAAGAAGAGAGAAAAGAAAACTCTCCACGCGAGCGCGAACAAAAGATAAAGTCCGAGCACAAAAAGGAGAAGACAAAAATAGATTTGAGCGCCGCCTTGCACGCCTTGCGTATTCGCGACGCGTTACGATAATCACGTCAATCTCGACAATAACATCGGTTATCCGACGGTTTTTTCTCTTTCTCCCTTTTTTGCTTCGTCTTTTTTTCTCTTCAGCGACGTGTATCCCCCCCCTTCTTTCACCCCCGCCGCGAGAGCCGTTACCGCGCCGCGCTTCCTTAATCGCCTTCGTCCTCTTTTGCGCCGGCCCGTAATGACCCCTCGATTGCCGCATTTTATCGTAGCACGTGTAGACGCACGCGCACCATCAAAGCCAAACTCTATTCTCTTCTCGCGGACAGCGTCTGGCCGGAGTCTGGCCGGAGTCATCCTCTGGCAATCCCGCCGCGAGGAATCTCGTCTGGTCTCGCCACGCGCGGAACCTTCGCTTTTGGGCGCCGTGACGCTTTCTCTTTTTCCTTCTGTCGGAGAGAACAAAGAGGGGCAGAACAGAGGAGGAAGAGAGAAAGAGAAAGAGTCAGTGTGCCTGTGTGTCTGTGTGACGTGAGGGAGAAAGGGGGAGAGAGAGAGAGAGAGAGAGAGATGCGCGTGCGTACAAAATTGCGTTACAATTACTCGCCGCTATTGAAAGCACTCGAACGACCTCGACCTCCTTTCCTTCGTCTTCTTCTTCTTCTCCTTCTCTCCTTGCTCATTTTTCTTCTTCGTCTTTTTACGACCGACGAATCGGCGATCACTGCTGCGAGCCACCGATTGCACTTATCTCCGCCTCTCTCCTTTCTTTCCCGCATCCCTTTTTCTACTCCTTTTTCCCTTCTCCCTTTCTCTTTTCTTCTTCTTTTTTTCTTCTTTATCATTCCGCGAGCGCGCGGAATCGTTTGTCTCGTGGCACTCGGATCGCGCCGAGACGTACACGCGCGTCGAATACATCCGGGTATTAAGAGAACGGGTCTGATCGGGAGCAAGTTTTCGACTTCGCCTTCGAAGAGGCAGCTCAGTTACTTACTCACTGGACTCGCAGAATCACCGGAAGTCAAGCCGAAATAACTCAGGATCATTCGCGGCCGCTCCGTTCACGCGGGAAAACGCCGATTTCCATCGCGCCGCGCGCAGCCGGGAGGGAACGGCTGCCGACGACCGAGGAACCGGCCCTCGTTGAGCGTTCTCGCTCGAAGAAGGCCCGATTCTCGCCGATTCTCCGAGAGTCGGCCACTGCATCGATAAGTCGCGCACTCGAAAATACCCCCCGTCCCCCGCCGCTGCCCGCGCATCGCCTGATCCTCCGAGGAAGCGGCAATTTCCAGCGGCCACGCCACGCCGCCCGCGGCGAGATAGCTCGCGTGCGGATATCGGCGGATGAATGAAAGCGATCGCGAATCACCTCTCGAGATGCGCGTCTTATCAGATTCGCGCTCGCGCGCGCGCGCGCGCGGATGGCTGGCACGTGTCGCCGTTATTGGACGCGCTCTGCGGATACGTCGCTGTAGCGGAAAAGCCCGCGCGAATTTTTGTCACCGCCAAGGCCGCGTCGTTATCATCTTTGCCGGCTCGAGGCGATGATGCCTCGGCAGGCACTGGGAGGGTCCGCGAAAAAGCCGCGGCGAGGTCGGCCGATCGAATTCCAAAGTGCGAGTCGACGGGGCGAGATAATAAGGACCGTTCGCGAGCGAAATTCGCAATCGCCGCGTTGAGAAAGTTCGAGGGACGCGCGCGTCTCCTCTCGAGTCCACTCGGCGTCGTGTGACGTAACGGACGCGCGACAGCGACCTGTTAATCGAGAAAGAGCAGTCGACGCTTTCGTGCACGGGCGCTTTCCGCTCTCCTTCCTTTTGTAATTTGAAGCGGATACAAGCGATGTAACGTTCATCGTGTTATCAGCACTTGTTCGTTCTCGATCGAGCGGCAACAACGTCGCCCCTCGATCTCGCGATTCCGCGGCTAAATTTAGAACGGAGGATCGGGTCAGGCACTTACGACCGAATTGGGATCAAGCAGAAATCGAGAGAAAAGACGACGGCGGACAATCACGGACCTGATTTTTGTGATTGTGCTCGCGAGTTATCGGTCGTTCTCACTTCGGCGCGTTTCAGCCGTGCATCGCGATCATCCTCACAGCCGAAGTTGCGAAATTGCCGATGATCGACGGTCGTGAGTCGTCTGACGCCTAAAATCGGAGAACTCGTGCTTGAGGACGAATTTGTCGACAGACATGCAGGTAATCGTGCGCAGACGATCATCCTGGATGTCCGCTGCTCTTCAGGGATTAACGCGGGACGTTCGGAGAACGCGTTGTCAAATTATAAAACGACAGCGGTGAAGCTGCGACGTCAACGGTACACGCAGTCTGTCGTAGGTGTGAAAATGAGGAGAAGGAAATCGAGACGGAAGAAGAACATTAAAAAGGAAAAAAGAAACATGCAAAACACCCATTAGCGAACAACGGATATTATGCAACACCTCAGCGTGTCGTTGCGCGTTTATACAGGACTTTCGGGGTGGATGATTGGAAAAGTGCGTCGTTTATGGAAATGCCGCTCGTTAATCGCTCGTAATTACGGCGACTTGATTGCGCACGATAGCGCGCTTATCGAAGCGTTCCGATCAGTGAATTTATTAAAATAATTTATACCCGTGCGTGCGGTATATTAAAAAATTATTATTATTATTCTCATTGTACTGAACATATATATGCAAATTAGACGCGCGATCGTCCTCTCTTATCGTCCTGCTTCCTCATGCCCGACGAAGAACGAGCGTGGACGAGCTTTGAACTGTATTTTTCGCAAAATAACAAGACTAAAAATGATTATTATCATTCTCATTGTACTGAATATACGCAAATTGGACGCGCGATCGTCCTCTCTTATCGTCCTGTTTCCTTATGCCCGACGAAGATAAGACGAGCGAGGATAAGTTTTGTACCGTATTTTTCGCAAAGTAACAAGATTCGTTCTTCGACGATAACGGACGATAACGGTCGAGCCACAGTCGAGAGGAGAGACTCCTCACGAGTATCGTGGGGCGAGTTCACGCGAGTCAATCGCGAGTCGTCGATGATTCTCGCGGGCGAGCAACGCTCGACGGGTTCTTTCTTTTCTTTCCAGCTGATAAGGCTTACCTTCCGTTGAACAATTGAGCTGATATGCGTTGCCGATGACAGGCAGTGCGGTAGGATAAGGCACGTTCCTCAGGGCGTACAGGAATTTGCCACGTTTCACCAGCAGCAGCAGCATGACCGACAACATGGAGAAAAACAGCACCGGAGTGATCCAGGACTCCGTGAGGAACCCGGGCAACCCGTCGGCGAACATGTTGAGGAGCGGCGGCGAAGAGAGACCGCTGGGTACCGCCGACGATTGTCTTGATATCTGCACCCCCCTTTCCCGCCTCTCTGCGGCTACTTGTTGCACGGAACTGCCCGTTCGCGGTCGCGCCCGGCCTCCTGGAGGCTTCCTGGAGGGAAAATCGGAATCACGAGGATCGACGTCGATCGACGCAGCGCGCGCGCGCGCGCTTGTGCTCGCGAGCGATAAGCCTCTCTTTCTCGATGTGTCTCCCGTCGCGGAAACCCACGTACTCGCAAGTGATCGCGCAGCGAGAAACGGGAGAGCCGGTTCTAGTCTGAAGTCACCGGTGTCCCGTGCAAAGGATGTGATATGTGAACGCGTGCGAGCGTAGGAACGACAATTATATAAGAATCGGAAGGTGACGGTGCTTGTGCAAGCGTGCTCGCGAGGAAGCGTCTCCCTCTCCCTCCACCCCCCCTCTCTCTCTCTCTCTCTTTCTCTCTCTCCCTCTCTCTCCCTCTCCCTCTCTCTCTCTCTGGGGCGGTAAGGAGATATGTGTCGCTCGTCGATTAATACGGCGCGTAATAATCGCCGGATGATCCTGCACCGTGCCTCACGGTGCTGGGCCACACTTGTCTCGCCTAGCGCGTGATGTATCACGCGGTGACTCCCTGCGCTTAATGCGTGACCGTGCGAAAGAGATGCCCTTATATACTACTGAATGCCCAGTGTACCGGGCCACCACCAATAGAGAGAGAGAGACTTGCGAGTGTGAGGCGTACGTGCCACCACGCGCGCACACGTCCATGTGGCTACGTGTGTGTACGCGCGCGCGTGCGTGTGCGTGTGTGTGTGCGTGCGTGCGTGCGTGCGTGCGTGCGTGCGTGCGTGTGTGTGTGTGTGTGTGTGTGTGTGCGCGTGCGTGCGTGCGTGTGTGTGTGTGTGCGCGCGCGCGCGTGTGTGTGTGTGTGTATGCGTGTGTGTGTGCGTGCGTCGTGCGCGTGTGCGTGCGCGCGCGCGCGCGCGCGCGTGTGTGTGTGTGTGTGTGTGTGTGTGTGTGTGCGTGCGTGCGTGCGTGCGTGCGTGTGCGTGCGTGTGTGTGTGTGTGTGTGTGTGCGCGCGCGTGTGTGCAATCGTGTAAGTAACTCGCGACGCACACGTACACAGAGACGGACTTACACAACACAACACCGATTTGCATGAACACGAAGATGCACAGATGCTCCTTCGGTATCGGCCGGCCCTCGCTGCATCCGATCGACTCGTCCGTGCGGATGTGGAATATACAATAACGCGCTAGCGGCTAGCGAGAAACAACGTGCCGATGGCTGAACCATCTGCCATGGCTGTTACTTGTGCGTCTATTATTCCCGGGAAAGCGATGGCTCTCGAATATCTGGGGCGCGACGTAGGGTCCTGGTCCGCAGGATCCCCGTATCCCGACGCATCCGGTGCCCTCCTCGGCCTCGAACTTGCTTTCGGCAGGGCGGAACAAAGCGCGACGTTTCTCGTCCCTCGCGTCTCTTCGTTAGCTGCGTAAGCGGTGTCCACGCTTGAAGATCTTATCACTCGCGAATTAGCCACCTCGCGGGCAGTGAGCGGAATGCCACACTGATTTCCGTACGATTTTCGGGAACGAACTGTCGGCCGCTCGCCGGAGACGACGATTTTATACACATGTCCAAAATATGTGACTAGTTCGTCGTATTAATGACTTATGACTCAAGCATGTGCTTAATCGTGAAAAAAGGTAAGGAAGAGCGAGGGAAGAGAAGGAGCTTCGATAACACGCAACACGTAATGTATAACATTATAGAACGATACGGCATAGCATATCGTAGTAACGGCTTACATTGAAGCGCGTTATCGGCAGAAATAGCCGGTTCGTATCAAAATTTACACTATGTGTTGTGAAGTTTATTTTTTTATTCGTCAGCCAGCTACAGATTTTATTGCGAGAAAAACACTGGCTCGACGATATGCGCTCGACTCCCGGTGATTTCTCTGCGCGAGATAATCGGCGAAAAAATAAAAGGAACGATTATATGAGTCCAGGGCACAAAGTTCTCTCCACGCGCGGCTTTATTTAATCGCGCGACACGGCGCGAGCTTGTCGAGTATCTGCTGGGAGTATCGTTTCGCGAAGAAGGGGTGGCTCGGCCGCGATATAGCTAAAACTGTTGCTTGATTTATGCCGACGGTGCCTTATCGCCGTGAAAGAATGGGAGCCGTTTTATTGTAATAGTTTATTTATTTAGAAGATGATGTAACGCGCGCGCGAATCAAGTCGGTGCTAAATTCCGCACTTGCCTCGCGCGGGGATTACCTTTTTTTTGCAGCGTTTCTTCTCCCCTCATTCACTTTAGCCATTCATTTTAGCCGTCACGGCTCATTAGTCGACAGTTAACGTGCCATTTCTCGACTAATTTGACTTTTATCGATGATGAACTATACACACGCGCGTATACGCGCTTAGCCGAAATGTTTTTTTTAACTTCGAAAAACTGGTCGCCCGTCGACTCGAAAGTTCTCATTCCTCCTTCGCCTTCGGGTAAATGAATATTGCAACAGCCGGCTGGCTGGAAGTTCAACGCTGATCCTCGAGTCCTCCTCTTTCCTCGGAAATGCTCCGAACAAACTCCTGCTAAAATTTCAATCTTATTGTGCGAACTGACAATTATTGCTGCCAAGCATTGCACTTCCTGCGACTTCTTCCCGGAGTCGGTCGACTCCTTCTGCCGCGTCTATTTTCGATCGCATGCAAAATCGCACGCTGAGTACTCTTCATTTCGCACGATTATTGCCTTCTTCGTCACCAATCTCTTTTCTACTCCTCTTGCTCATGCATTTACGAAAATCCGCGTCGCAGATCCTGCGTAAATGCAGCATTTTCCCTCCGCCGAAGAGACAAGCGCTTCCTCTCCGGTTGAATAAATAAATAAATAAATGAGCGACAATTGTATCCTGCATGAGCAAACCAGTTACAAAGATACGGTATACTAGAGCTATTTAAGCGCTAGCGATATTAAAATGAGGAGGGAGATTATTGGAGATTATTATTCCACCTCTCACAATACTAATTCGCACAAGAAATCTGCTTATGGCCCGTATTCGGATTGCAGATATACTACTGCGATCAAAAAGTATCCGAACTTTATTTCTTAAAAATCGCGGGTAAACTGTAAATCAAATCCGTTTGCTTTCTCAAATTGGTACACATGTCCTTCGTATTTGGTGGAAAAAATCATGGCGTTCCTTCATGCCGTTTGAAAGTGGCAATTGTTTATGTCAATGAAGATTGTTGTGCACGGCGATTTTTACGATGTCGAAAGGTATGGCAAGCAAAGAATTTGTTTGAAATTGTGTGTTGCGAACGACATTTCGTTCACAAACGCATTCAAAATGCTGCAAAAGGCTTATGGCTTTGGCTGGATGATTGTTCATCGAAAACAAGTACGTCTGAGTGGTTTAAGAAGTTTCAAGAAGGACGAGAATCCGCTGAAGACGACCCACGCTCTGGAAGACCATCAACGTCAACAGATGACGCTCACATTGAGAAAGTGAAAGAATTGGTGCTCCAAAACCGTCGATTGACTGTGCGAAAGATAGCAGATGAAGTTGGAATATCATTTGGATCGTGCCAGCACACAATCCGTAAGAATTGTGAGAACCGGAATTGTGGGAAAACAACTCGTGAATTCTGCATCACCACAACGCACCATCGCATACCTCGACACTTGCGCGTGAATTTCTGACAAAAAGCTTAACGAATGTCGCTCCGCAAGCTCCGTCGTATAACACCAGACATGGCCCCCTGCGACATTTTCCTGTTCCCCCTGTTGAAAGGACCACTTCGCGGACAGCGTTTCGAATCGATTGAGGACATGAAAGAAAAATCGCTGCGTGAATTAAAGGCCATACCGTCTGCCGTATATGAGCGATGTTTCCAGGACTGGATCAAACGCTGGCATATGTACGTTGCAAGCAACGGGGACTACTTTGAAGGAGACTATAAGAATTTTCACGATTGAATTGTAATTTTGATTTCTTTTTAATAAAGTTCGGATACCTTTTGATCACAGTAGTATACTACTGGGAACAAAGGAGAAAAAAAATGAACGAACCAACAGCGTGGATTCGACGCGATTTCTGCATACTCGGCATTCGCTCGCTCCGCGCGCGAAAAAAAGCCGCTTGGTCGTGCGCGCACAAAGGCACACCTTGATCTCGGTCGTGCGGCGCGGTCGTCCTTCGCCGCGGTCGTCTCGCGCGGCGATTGATGAGAAAAATGTTAAAAATGCGACTGAAGAGAACGCGCGGCGCATCGATAGTGTATCGACAATACTCTGCGCTCACCTCGCACGTATCACAATGCGTCTTGATCTTCGACTTTTCAACGGACGTGGCATCGAGCCGGGGAAGACTAGCACGCTCCGCCGTCGTGCTGAGTCACGATATGTTTTCCGCCGTGGAAAAGTGCCGCCAATCATTCTGCCATTTATCGTCATCGACGGGAGCGTCGCGTGTCGCAGCGGCTGCTCCGAAAAATACGACCGAGGTGTCGTCGGCGGGGCGGACGCGTCCGCGTCCGCGTCCGCGTCCGCGTCGCGTCGCGTCTCGTTGCCCCCGGCGATTATTGTTTCTCATGAGAGTCTCTTACGTCAGCGCGCGGAACGCGGCGATCCGCGCAGTCGGCGGAGCGCGTTGCAGCGTGTTCTGCAGCAAACGAAGGGGCACGCTTCGACTTCCCGGCATACAATTGTCTAAACGCCCGATTTTGTGACAAAAATTACTATCGTTAGTAATAACTCGCGATATAACAATAAGTTATATACAGTGGTTATATATGTGGGGTTTTCGAAACGGTACGAGTTAATTATTCCGCAATTGTTGAAGATAGCGACTCAGATTATTTTTCATAATTAAATGTCATACGAAGACAAATATTATTGCCAATATTGCTATCTTACAGCTCATATTTCCCGAAATTTAAAGATTACCGATACTTTTTTTAAAAACAATAACATACAACGATAAAAGGAGATAAACCATCTGCTCGTAAAGAAATATAAATAAATTTATTTTTTAAATATTGCCTTAAATATCACACACACGCGCGCGTGTTATCTATGTTTACTATGACACCAATAGTTTTCTTCTGATTACACACAGAAATTACAATCACATAACTAACAACTGTAACTTAATGCTCGCCTGATTTTTTATTATAGAAACGAAATCAGCAAAGAGTAGCAAAATTTCTTTCCTCACATGCTTCAAGAGTATGATATTCTGGTCAATTTGACCATAAACATAACTTTTTTGGCTAAGGACGGCTGAAGCTTGTAATAAAGTTGCAGTATCGATTGTTAAGTTTACTTGTCAATTTTGCGAATAATACTTAAAGCATGCATGTGAAATAATAATACATTGTACTAAAACATTTTAGTGAACCACTAACTAATTTAAAGGCTGATGTATAGTAAATACAGTGCAGAAAGCGGCATGTGAAACATACTAAAAATTCTTCATTTTTATCCACTTGTATTGTGTATTCAAGGCAACGTATAAGCATTTAAATTACAAGAAATCACAAAAAATTGTTCCTCGCATATAGTTTTGGAATTACCATAATTCTTACTGATATTTTCACGAATTAGAAAAACTGACTTTTTGCCAGGTTTTTACGATTTTAGACCACCGTGCGGCGAGCTCATCGCGTCTCATCTCGGCGTAACACCCGGAAAAGCATTGGACGCTGCTAGGACGCTGCTGGGCTCTCGCGGGCTCGCGGTTTAAAAATATCATCCCGGAATGTCAGCCTGAACATTCGCGCGTCTTGCTCTTCGCCGGCGGTTGCGGACGGACGAGGAAGTGCCGCGAACGTATCGGGCAAACTCGATCGCAATTAAAACTTTGCGCTCGATAACTCTTTTTTCAGTGCCGTTCACTCCAAGGTCGCTTTCTTATCTCTCTCTCTCTCTCTCTCTCTCTCTCTGTGTCTCTCTCTCTCTCTCTCTCTCTCTCTCTCTCTCTCTCTCTCTCTCTCTCTCTCTCTCTCTCTCTCTCTCTCTCTCTCTCTCTCTGTCTCTCTGTGCACTTTTGCACATTTCTCTCGCGTGCGCATATATTTTTTTTCTTTTTAGTGAGAATCTCAATCAATGCTGCTGTTAATTGGAAATGGCGATCGATGGACGCCGCTATGGGGTCCCTCGCGAGCATAAGGAATCAATAATCGGTTCAGGAGAGAGAGAGAGAGAGAGAGAGAGAGGAGGAGGAGGAGGAGGAGGAGGAGAAAGAAAGAATGAATGAACAGAACGTTTGTTAACGTCTTAGGGCCAGCTGTCCGAAGGCATACGCCATAGACGAAAATAGACAAGGTGAAGATATCGGAGGATACCTCAGAATACATTAGGATGTGCATGAAGAATCAGGACAGATATCCAAGCGAGATACCGGGAGTTTCGGCTCACGATGAAGGAGCGTGTGAATTCGAGCGCACTCGCGCCTCTCGCAAATCGATCTCTCCCATCTCTGTCTCTCCCACCGCTTCTTGATCCCGTTGTCTCGTCTCCCAAGGAGGCCTTCTCGCGAGTGCGGGCCCATCGAAGGAATGGAGAGATAGAAAACCAGAGAAAGAGAGAGAGGTGGGAGAGAGGGTGGGAGGGAAGGAAGGAAAAAGAGAAAGAGAACATGGACGCGGCCGATCGGCCGGCAAAGTTCGATTCCAAAATCGTATTCTCGACCGAGGCAACGATCTCCTTATCGACACGTGCGGTTTCCCTCTCCCGACGACCTCGGTGCCACCTACTGTCCACTTTCGTTCGGGTCACTCGCCCGCCCGGCGAATCAGGCACGCGAGATATTGCCGAGCAAGTCCTCGACACTCTTCCCCCGCGTCTCGGATGACGTCAAGATGAGGACACCGATAGCGATATCGCCACGTGTCGCGCGAGACGCGACTGAAATCGCGACGAGATGCGACGTGATGCGACGCAGACACGGTAAGAAAGCCTTCACGCGGCTAGTTATCAGTCGGCACGCGGATTACCGTGTGGTCAAAAGCGAGAGGAATTTTCGGGATGATCCTTACGGCGTAGGGGAGGTGAAGGAGAGTTGGTACCATGGGAGAGAATTGGGACTGTACCATTTTCTTTTTAACAGTTGATAGTACACGTTGAAGTAAAATACAGCTGGTGCGTCTCTACATGATATCCTTAAAAAGTTTGTTACCAAGGTTAAAAGAAATGCAGTTTTAAAACAGGAAAAATATTAAATCATTTTTGAACATCAAAAGTAAATATTTTCTTCTTTAATGTATGTGATATGTCTTTTTGTTGGTTGCATTTTACAAAAAATTAATCAATATACTCTAATATATAGTTTTTAACTTTTACTACACAGGTGTGCCCTCTTATCTCTTAAAAGAGTCTTTATCATCAGCAGCTATGATTAAAGCATTTACCCCGCTGAACATTCGAAATGCTTTTAAAGAAACAAGAATTTTTCCTTTTAATTCTTATATTTTCTCTCTCTCTCTCTCTCTCTCTCTCTCTCTCTCTCTCTCTCTCTCTCTCTGAAGAAGATTATTTAATGACAGTTGTTACGAATAAATATGATCTTAAATTAGTCACAACAGATACACCTGTTGTGATCCACCAACAGAGTCACTTTACCTCGTGAGATATCTTCGTCTCAAGTGAAAATCAATCATGATCAAGTTAATCCCAGCTCCATCTACATCACGCATAGAACCAACAAAAGAAGAAAACAACTTGTTTCCCTAGCTAAAATTCATCCGTTGGCTAAAGCAGCATCATGCAGAAAAAACAACCAAGGGTCGAAAACCAGTTAAAACAAGAATTATTCTCTTTTCTTTTATGTTTATAAAACTTCGCTAAATTGCCTAATTTGCTTAATTGCCTTTTTATGTTTATGAAACTGTGATTTTAATTTTATTGGTTGCTAGAAATTGTTTTATTTTATTTAGAACTTTCTTAGGAACACGTTGTTGAAAGTAAAAAAGATTTTGTCTTGTATTTTATTTGGGCAACCATAATAGTTTATGTTAGTTATGTTAATAATAATGTTAACAATAATATATATTTGTGTATGTATGGATTACTTTTATACGTGTTATATATAATTAAACTAATATGTGAATTAATGATTAAAATATAGTTACTTTTTACTTTGTCCCAATTCTCCCAACCATCTATCCCACCACTCCCAAGTAGGGGGGGGGGACAATCGGGACAAATTTTCCTCTTCATAATTTCTTTCATAATATTCTTAATTGTCAAGACAGTTTATTCCAATTTTGCACTATATTTCTCAATAGAACAACAAATCAATCTCAATCATCATTATTAAGAAATTCTGAAGAACACAAGTTGTAGGAGGCAAAATATCAAAACTCCCAAGTGTCCCCCATCTCCCCTATGTTTTTTATGAAATGTCTTCTATTATTCACGAGTCCGCGTCTGATATTTCGGATGAACGAAGCGCGTCAGATATCGCCGACAACGGCTAATTATCCATTATTTCGCTCATCCGGACGACAGCGTGAGTCTTCGGTCGCCGATTGATCTGGCCGCCGGTGGGTCGACACTGATCTGCATGATCGTTTAATACGCCTGCTTCGATTAATTTTGTATTCAGATTTTTCGCGTTAATCTGTCGAACGGTGAACGACAGCGAAACTACGCTCGAGTCGCTTACTTCTAAATTCTCCGCTTGTCGTCAGCGTATCGATCGTGTAATAATATATCAATTATGCCAATCGGTTGTAAATTAATCACGCTATTTTTCACGTTATTGCCAGGATCCGACATCTCTCGAAAGCGGCTTATCTGATAAGCCGATGAAATCATCAACAGCCCAGCGAAATTTTACGAATCCAATTGCGACACTCGTCCTGATTTGAATTCTTCGACCAACAGAAAGCGCAAATTACGTATTCGCGAAAGGAAAAAAAAAAAGAAAAAGAAGAAAACGCTCGACACGAATCATCTTACGCCCTTGTGTTAATTAAGAAGCTCGCGATAAAGTCGACCGAGTAACTGCGATCTTTTAGCCGAATTTAAACACACACACACACACACATACGCGCACGCGCGCACCCGCAGAACTCACCATTTTCAAATATACAGCTGGCATTTGCATCGAACGCGGGGAAGTTCCGCGATGCCTGCAGTAAATCAAAACGAGTTTGACTTCTTCACAGTCATAAATTAATATCGTAGCTATGAGAGCTCTCCTCTACTTATCGCCACGTGGAGCCGCCGACTCGCGCGATATCTTTCCGCGATTAATAAGCGGAGTGCAATGCTCGCTGACAGAAACAGCCGTCTCAGATAATACGATCAACAATCGCCACTTGATATATCGCCGAGCTCGGTGCTACCGATGCAACTCGTCCGACCGATGAAACTCATCAATTTCCGGCCTCTGCATACTCAAGCTCAACTCTGCTGACTCGGAGCGCTCGGTCTCGCGTCTCGCATTGTGGCGAGCGACTTCGTCGAAATACTTTGTCGTTCGCTTCGATCAAACAGTCTCTTACATCTCCCGTATAACCGAATAAAACCAGTAAAACGAGAGCGATTGCTCTCTCCGCGTACTTCGCCTTCGATCGTGTCTTGCGTATGTAAGATACGAGACGGTCAGGTCATTTTGATGAGAAGCTCCTCGGCCGCTTTTATATAGATGTAGTATACAAAAGTTTCAGTCTTTTCTTCAGCCCTAATCATTAAAGAGCTGAAAGAAAGAATGTTTGAATATTTGAGCATTTGAATATTAAAGAAAAGAATATTTATTAAGAGTCTAATGTAACTGTTTTAAATTGAAATATTCTCCCGCTGTTTTGTGTCTTTGTGAGGTTGGTACTGAATTTTTTAAAACGCCATATTACAAATAATTGATGCACATAACCCTAAAAATAACAGCGTGATACCACGAGCGATGGAAAACTTTATCTTCGACACTGCGTTCGATATGAATTCCAGCAAGGAAAAATGCTGCTGTAGCGCGTGAATCAGTTTGCTCCGTTCTTGGGGAAAGTATTGTGTCGCATAATACGTGCAAATATTGGTTTCGTCGCATTAAAAACGATGATTTTAGTATGAGCAATCGTCCGCGCTCTGGAACACCATGAAAGCTTGAGGCCGACAATTTGGAAGCGTCGTTGAATGAAAACCCGTCCCAAACGCAAGCAGAACTTGCAGAACAGCTCGGAGTTGACCAAGCGACAGTTTCAAGATGACTGCATGAAATGAGAGAAATTCAGAAGTTCGGAAAATGGCTGCCGCGTAAATTGTGGCAAAACAGCATTATTCGCTAATTGAGCACGTGCGTTTCAATGCTCTCCAGAGAGCGGAAAAAAGATTTTCTATCAAAAATTGTTACTGGCGATAAAAAGCGGATTATGTATGATACTCCTAAGTGTATGATAATCTTAAATTCGCGGATGGACTCCGGATAACCTTCCATGTCAGTAGCAGAGGCGGAGGAATATAAAGTTTTTCGTCGCTCGTTGTGTCAACCGTTATTTTCAAAGTTACACAAATGAATCATAATGAATGGCGTTTTAAAAAGCTTAATACCAACCTTATAAAGACACCAAACGGTGGGAAAATATTTCAATTTAAGATAATTGCATTAGAGGGCTGAGAGGAAAGATCAAAATTAGGCGTTTTGCGTACGCCTAATATTAGATTGGTACAAAAATAATTGCGGTTTTTACGTATCGAGTATAAAGACGCATAGATCGGTTAAAAATTATATTTACTAATCAAAATAAAGCTGGCCCGCGCACATTTCTCCCAACGGGAAACAAGTTTGTTTATTCCTACAAGATAGAAGATCTGGAAGAGATAACGGTAACTAGAAAAATCTCGGCGCTTAAAAGCTTTTCGCTTTTAAAATCGCGATTATTTTTGCACCGATCCAATATAGTCGTGCAGTCCGACTCGCGAGGTGACTTTTTTGCAGAAACAGCGCGCCTTGAAAATCCCGGGCGCAGCGCAGCCCCGTGTCTTCTCTCCCTCTCGCCCCGTCAAGTCGCGATCTGCTTCTCCAAATTTTCCTCCAAAATTTTCGCAGAACGGCCGGAAGAAGAAAACTCGAGATTGTCCCGCGCGAATCAAAGACGAGAAACCGCGCGGAGCCGTCGGGAGAGCCGAATCGCGCTTTTAGCGCTCTCTCTTCTCGATGTACATACACGGCGGTATTTGCATACACGTGTACATCTCGACGGTGCGATCTGACTGGTCGCTTCGCGGTAGCTCGCTTAGCATATGAATGTTCGTTGAATGACTCGCCGCTCTGAGCGGCCGTGCAACGTCTGTAACATCTATCTGCGCCACGAATCGTTTCTCTTCCATTCGCGCGAAACTCTTGTCGGCCTCTCTCTCTCTCTCTCTCTCTCTCTCTCTCTCTCTCTCTCTCTCTCTCTCTCTCTCTCTCTCTCTCTCTCTCTCTCTCTCTCTCTCTCTCTCTCTCTCTCTCTCTCTCTCTCTCGCCAGACTTTTCACGAGACTTTTCTCGCCGTGCGTACACGCGTGGCGATACCATCGCGCGGCGTGAACAAATGTGAAAATTTACCGTATAATCACACGTGACGCACAACAGGCAGCTCGTTGAACAATGATAAGGCTCGATATGCGATAAGTACGATTCTAAAGGTGGAGATAGTCGATCGCTCATAAACTCGAGCTCTAACGCCGCGTAACTCCGCGACGACGGCGGCGTCGAATCAGAATAAGTAAAAAAGAGAATGACAGAGAGGGGGGCGGGACAGCGAGGGGGAGTCACACTCTTGGCCGTCGTCGCGGCGGACTCTTGACGTCGCGCGCGGCGTCGTCCCGCGACTGCGTCGTTCGCTATTCAGGAGCGAGTAAACAGCGGATTAAACGCCCTCCGGCTCCTTGGTCTCCTAACGAAGTGCCATTCGACGTATATTCGACGATAAACAGTAATCTCGTAAACGGCAAAAACGCACGAGGTTGTTATTGTGAAGAAATATGACGTGTCCGCGGCGCGGCGCGCGGACAGCGACGTGCACGTGCCTAGCCTAAGCGCCCGTCCCGTCATCAATCTAAAGTGAGATAGACGACGATGACGACGACGACGACAGTTGTTCATGCGAAATTCATCATGTCATCAGGAGATCATAGTAATAGCACCGCGGCCTCTCACGTGCGAGTCCCAGCCGCGGAATTACAGTCGCGCGCACGCCGGACGACCCGCGTTGCGCCGGCATATCTGCTCGCTCCTCGGCGCTCCTGAGCGCAAAATCAAAAGTTTACCCTTTAAAAGTTACCCTCGAAGAAAATCGCATGAAGAGGGAATTATATGCGGAAGACCGTTTTGAAAGCTACTTTTACGAATTTTTTTGACAGAAACGGTAAAATCAATGGACTTGAAGTGTTCACAGTGTATTCATTAACGTTCAGAGTTAAAATAAATCTTATTGGATCACAATAACCGATCCAATTTGTAATTATAGATAAAACTGCAGTCATCCGTTTGCGAGCTTCACGTTTGCTGTCGACATAACTGCGGGTCTCTCACTACTCTGAAACCAAAAAATGAGACAGATCTTTGAAATACGTATACCATTTGCCATTGTAGCCATTGTATAAAAATGAAAGCAGTGAAGCTACCAAGCATGGAAAAATAATGGCTGTGCAAAAAAAAGTAACAAAAATGAAGCTTTTTTCAATTTGTAATCATGGTTAAGAAAAATGGATAAAAAATATATAACTGTATAAATACTGTATTCGAGGTAGAGGCGAAAACTACATGTCTACTGTATATTATGTAAAAATTTCAAGTTATTCGGTTCAATAATTTTTACGTAATCGTGTAGACAGTTTAGGAAAATGGTGTTTCCGAATAAACGCGTTTAAAATTTCACGTGTATGTTTCATGTAGATAGTTACACTGAAAATTTCAAGTCCGTTGATCTTACCATTTCTGTTAAAAAAATTCCTAAAAATCGTCTTGCAAACGGTCTGCTCCGCATGCAGTCCCCTCCTTAATGCTGTCACGCGGGTGAAATTTCACCCCGATATATATATATTTTTTATTTTAGAAATAAAAAAAGTCAGGCAAAACAGATATTAGACGAATATTAGATGAAAAATAGAGAAGTCATTATTTGCAGTGGATAATATAATATTCGATAAGACCAGGACAAGATTCGCATAGGTGGAAATTTCATCCCTGACAGTCCTTAAAGGTTAAGCAAGGTAAAGCAAGAATATGCCGTCGAGCAATGCGCGCGAACCGCCAATTCGAACTTTGAACACGTTTGTCTTCATTTATATTTATTATCAATATTTCGCGCATTTCAAGAAAGGAACGCGAGCTTCGAAGGCCTATCCGCCTCTCTCTCTCTCTCTCTCTCTCTCTTTCTCTCTCTCTGGCTTCTTTCGAATGGCGACGTCAGAGTCGCGGAAATACCATATCCCTGCACATCGCGTACTAGTTAATCGCGCGAGAAATCCGGCGTCATCCCGGCCTCCAGCACGCCCTGTCGCGCGGGGGGGGGGGCAGGGGGGAAGGGTCGCAGAGTATCTGCTCTTCCGCGGAACGCATCAGCCGGAGCTTTCGTTGCGTAATCGGCGAGGTCGCGCGGTGCCACGTGTGTGCCAAAGGATGTGAGAGAATCTTCCCCTTCTTCACCTTCCTTTCTCCCTTGCTCCAGCGTGCCGTCGCCTTCGCCAGCTAATTAGCCGGGACAACATCCATCCGAGCGACACCTGATCAATAATTCATCGACGCCCGAAGAGTCTCCCGGCTCTCCCCACCGGTCTGCGAGTATCACCGCGGGGGTTCAAGTTCCGACGTGACGTCGACGGGTGTCACGCTGGCCGAGGATGAACGGGAAGGTCGAATTCGAAATCCCAGGCCGTCGAGATCGGGTACTTCGAACATGTGAATCGGTAGAAACGTTTCCGACCGGACGAGTGATCGCATCAATCATCGACTCGTTGATTTCCAGCGAAGATACCCGCACTTTGCCTCTCAGCCGTTCCCCCTCCCCCGCGGTGAGACTTGCTCGCTTCTTCACCGGCGGAAATTGCGATTTTGCTGTAGATCTAAGTCTGTAATATACAAATTTATTGTACCCGAGCCGATTTTCCACGTTCACGGCGATGGGAACAACGTTTCTCATCGCCGCGCCTTGCGAGCGGTGACGCTATCGGTGTTTGCGACTGAGTCAATAAAGGGAAGGACGATCGTTATTGCTAATTAAGCAACATTTTGCCGATCGCAAGGCGCCATAAAATCGCCGATTGTAAGTAAGGCGTCTCGGCGAAAGATACACCGGTCGCGTTCCAGAGAGCAGCTCGGGCCTGAAATTTTTTGTTTCCGCACACACACACACACACACACACACACACACACACATATCGGTATCAGCGGAAAGCACGCGAGCCTCCGACAGATTCAGCAATCGCGTGGCTTTTTCCACGAGAGCTGGCCTCTCGTTTCGCGTGCGCCGCACCGGAGACAGTCGCTCCTGCAGAGCACTACGTTGAATTACGCAAGAAACTGGCGATCCTTGACCTCGTCGTTGCGCCGTACAATTTTTGCGCGAGTGTAAGCAATGCAATCAGCCTGCTCCGAGCTCAACAATATATAATATCTTTAACCGGTTGTTAAACAAAAAAGTATCCGCGGACGCGCGCGCGCGCGCGCGTGTGTGTGTGTGTATGTGCGTGCGAACACGTGTACATTTTTTTCTTTTCCCTCTCGGCGATTTTATCGGCTCAACAACACGTGCCGTCCCAAGGTACCGCTCCGCGACAGCCGATACTCGCTGACATATATCGATACCGAGCCAGGGGGAGACGTCGATGGAACGTCTCACATGTCGCACATTTGCGCGCATAAGCGCGGTGTGTTATAACACCGTATTTGCATCTCTTGTGCAATGCGTATCGGTATCGGGAAGGAAAAGAGGAGCAACGCATATTACCGCATCGAGAAACGCGTAGTGTTTTTCGTATCGTAATCGATAAAACAAGCCACAATATGCGTGTATATACGTTTTTAAGGCAGACTCAAGGTTTTTGTGGGAAAAAATCCGAAAATGTTGCGTCATAGGAGTAACTTGTGGTCACTCGTACTCTGAAACATACATTTTCCAGCCTGCTGTTAATTTCTTTAGGCTTAGCCTACTTGGGCCTGGTTAGGGTTTGTAGAGAGAGGGGGTCGATTGAAGGTCTGAAATTTGTGTGAAATAATGTAATCTTGAATTTGTTTTGCGCAGAAATGGATCGGGCAATGTACAGTCACGTGCATTAATTCACGCCGTGAGAGAAGTATTGTTCCCCCACTCCGGCCGGTCGTTCTCCGTCAGCTGTCAGAGGCTAACCGGGTCTAACGCGAAATTGTTAGAAGAAGCCGTAAAGTCAAACAATAGGTGTCTCTAAGACCAAATCTAGAATATTGTAAAAAAGTGTTTACGAACAGACATGAATCGTCAAGCTGAGGTATTTGTTTACATTTCGTGCTAGACCCGACCGACCTTCGACAACTGGAGCGGAGACTGACGGCCGGAATAGGGAAACAACGCTTCTCCTCTCGTACCGCGAATATTAATGCATTTGTATATAGGGTGAAGAAAAAGGATAAAACCGATAAAATATCTCGAAAAGAAGGCATTTTGGAATAGAATGCTCCAAGAGTTGTAGAGCATAAAGAAATCTATTGATTGGTGACATTAATTTGAGCTTTAGATGATCTTGGAAAGTCCGGTCAAGGTCAACATAAAAATCTTATAATAAATAGAACCTCTATTATTATTATAAATTCTTATAACTTGTAACATCGAGTCATTTTTTAAATATAACAATAAAACTGTTTTGGGTTAAATATTTTGCAAGATATGGATTGATAAAGTTCAAATTTCATCAAAATTCGTCACTCCCGTTTGTTTACCACAAATCCTGTTTGCTATGTGTGTGTGTTCGCACAAGAATATTGCAAAAGATATCTGACATTTCTCAACTCAATGGTTTTATCAAATTGATTTCGTCAGTTATTCTTTATCTTAATTTTTTTGATATCCACAGGTTTTATTTTATAAATAAACATAATCGGTCGTATAAAAAAAGTCAAGTGTTAAGTTAGAAGATTTTTAAGGCTATTTAATTATTCCTCGTCTCTCAATCCTGTTCCACCTGTTCGAGAAGGTTTTATCTTCAGAAAAATAAAACCTTTGTACCTTGTAGGTTCGGAAAAGTACAACTTTTGTATTCTTCTAAAATATACTGGAGCTCCATCTTGCTGAAATCGTGCGCGATTAATTACGATGATTAATATTTCTATGAAGTTCAAAAGTAGTTTCATCGCTAAAGACAATGTTATTTATGAAGTCATTTCCGCGAGCCTGTACAAGTTCACAAAATTCACAATCTCCCATCGAAATCTGAACTAACTCCTGCACATAATGTATTTTATAAAGATGCTATCTGTGCTTCTTTACAATATTACTCGCCGATCGTTGGCTGATTTCATTTTCTGCAACAACTTTTCCAGTGAACGTATTAGATATTTCGATAAAGCTTTGCAAAATCTCTCTTTCCATCATTGAACACAAATTTATTGTCCACTGTGTGCGGACGATCCTATTTGAACAAAATGCTGAATTGTTTTTACAACTGTGAATTTTGCACGTTAAAAGTTGCAGTAAAAGAATTACATATCTCTTGATATGACCTCTATTCATGCTCATTCCTTTTTATTATTAACAGATAGATGCATTCTTTCTCTTTCCGATAACTTAATCATTATTTAATTCTTGCAAACAAGGAGTAAATCAAATTTATTAGATGACAGAAAATTATTTCTCGTGACAAACTTCCCCACAAAGATGTAAAATGCTGAAGAACGATATTAGGAGCTACGAAACGAAAGAAATGCTAGAGGGCGTTTATCCGAATATCGAATGGTGGAAATACTCATGCTGGCAGTATTTGAATCTTATCAACCCCTATCTCGGAAAGTGCTTAACCTAAAAATGTTTATTGTAATGTTTTGAAAATGTCTCAATATCAGTTACAAGAACATAATAATTAATAAATAATCATAATAATAAATAATAATAATAATAAATAATAAAGAATAAAAGTTTTTATTTAAGACTTTTAGATCTTGCCCGGACTTTTTTTTTCAATCAAAGCTTAATTAAACATCCCCAGTTAATAGACTTTATTAAGCCCTACAACTTTTGTACAAAACATTTTTTTTTTCTAAAATGGCTTGTTTTCGGGACTTGTTTACTGGTTCCATACTCTTTTCTCACCCTGTATATTGGCAAATACTTCCGAGCTTCTTCCTGCGGAAACTTTAACCCTTTAACTGCTACGGTCGAGATAACTCGAGTGTGGAAAAAAATGGCGGCCTTGCTACGATCGAGTTTACTCGATTTGCACTTTCAATGTGTAATACCCATTTAATTTAGTTTGTAAAAAGCATTTGAATTGAGCGGGCATATAGTGCCATTTCTTATCATTATAAAATATTTTACAATTGTAAAAATAACTCAGTAAAGAGGATCATACCGGTCATTTAATATCTCAGCAGTTAAAGGGTTAAGTCGTGAAAACTCGTCGTATATATTTCTGTACGGCTTGTTCTGTTGATAGCAGAAAAAAGGCCGCGGTTTTTACTTCGGTAGCATTTGCAAGCATTCGTCAAAAAAGAAGTGCACATGGCAACGGCAGCACGTGCTGTTGCCGCTGCGGCACGTGGAGGAGCGACGCAGCGACCTCAGCCGCGTTCCTTCTCGCTCTCGCGGACTTCTCGAGCCGTAGAAAGGCATAATCGATTCGCCGCCTTTCCTGAACGCCGCATCATCCCGTCGCCGTACACGTGAACGTTGCTCCAGAAATACCATCGGCGCAAAATTTCACGACGATTCTTGCATAAGTCGGTCTCTGCATCATAATATTGCTCCCGGACCGCGGCCGACGCGACGGGCCGGTGAGAGGTTCCCCTGCGACTCCCTACACGTACACGGATGGGACATTGTAGCAAAAGTTATTACGAAATCTCTGTGATCTTTGGACTTTCATAAAGAAATACGCATCGAGATCGCCGTAAAAATCCTCCGTGTATAAAAGCCCTAAGCAAGTTACACTTTTTTTACGTTTTCACTCCAACGACTTCAATGTTTCGTTTTGTCTTCAAGTTTTTGTTTTATCTGTAATAATCCGTATCGGTGTAGCCCAGCTTTACCGCGAAGCTATCGCGAGGAGAAATATAATATTAACGTAATTTTTACCGTATGGTATTTTCTCCGTGCACAGCCAACGCACGGCTCCCGCCGAACTTTCGCTCTTTCAGACCCGCTCGGCCGTTTCCGTTCGTTTCGCAAACGAACGAATGGATACGCCTCATCGTGCGTATAATAAGTGCATATTACGTAGAAATGCAAATGGCTGCGCGCAGCGGCTCCGCGCGACGCGATTCTCCGCGAGAAAGCGAAGGAGGGAGCCAAATACGACGCGCCTCGCCGAGTCCTCCGGAGGAGAGGATTCTCTCACGAGGACCTTAATAACGAGACATCGCGATAAGCCGGAGAAGAATAAACATCGCGAGAAAAAAAAAGATCTGTCGTTTGACAACGCAACTCTGCAAACAACAAATAATCCCCCCTTCACACGAGACTGAAAGACGTCGTTTCACGACGTCCTGACCGCGTCTGCCGCGTCGTCTCGAGGACGACGTTCGTTAATAAAGACGCACCGAGATGCTCTTGCTGGACACCGGCAAGGACAGCCACAGGCAGACGCTGTTCCAAACAATGACCGAGACACATCCTTGCATGAACTCTGACGTTATCGGACGTTCACTTCAAAACTCCAATCCGATGTTGGGGTCAGTTTGATTACTGCAGGTAAATCGAAACGCTAATTGAAGTTTTATCTGTAAAAGTTAACTCTTAAACTAAGATGAGTGAAAATTCCCTCCGATGATATTTCTTAACTGTTGTCAACAGCGGTATCCTGCTAGGATTTACAATGTTCATAAATATTTATAGCTCATGTACATTCAAAAGAATGTACCGAATGTATGAAGACAACCGCCCTAGTAATAGGAGATAACAAAAACAACCTAGTGTCCAAGGGTTGAACAAAGTAACGGTAACATTTCGTAATTTGGTAGAGCCAGGAGCCAAAAGATGAGATGAATCGAACTTTAGGGAAAAAGTCCCATTCACGTGAATTTCGCGCCATTGGCGATCTTACCGATGTTACCCGAGCAGTCGTTGTTTGTGCGAACTCCACCGAGTTCCTTTGTCTCAGCGGCGTCTAATGAAGGAATGATTTGCATAAAACTTACCCTGAGGAAAGATGCAAACGACGCGTGTGCATGCGATTATGTCACGGCCGAGCGTGCCGCGCTTACGCGTCTCTTCGCGATTTGGCGCAGCAGTCACCTGCGAGCTGCCAACAGTTCGCAGATGGCAAACTGAGGATGCGAAAAAGCATTCTTGGGGGTGCGAGGAAAAGTGATTGTAAGTAATAATGATTAAGATGAATTCTGGAATAATCCGGCATTTTTGCCATCAAAGTAAAAAGAATGCTATTAAAATTATATATTTTTTATTATTATATTAGTGTTATTATATTAGTATTATATTAGTATTATTATATTATTATATCATAAAATTATACATTTTATATTATTAGAAATTGAATATCGTTTTTGATTTTTAACTTCTTACCTTAAAACCTCAACAACTAATTTTTACCATAAAACATGCGAGTAATTTTTTTTTGTAGGGAGTGCGAAGGTTCGTTACTAAATTTTTAAGGGTGCGAAATACAAGCAAAGCTGGGAAATCCTGGCCTAAACTGAAGAAAAAACAAAGTTAGATTTATGATTTAACTATCAGTTAATTTATCAAGAAGTTGAAACAACCTCCTTGGTCCTTGGTTGTTCTTCCGTCAACCGGTTTATCTTTGTTTTTCCTTTAATTTAGACAAAGGCAGACATATGATTCAACTATCAGTTAACTTAGCAAGAGGTTGGAAGAACCGGCCCCTGATCCGACTAAACAGCCAGGCGTTTCCATGTATTGCGTGACGCTTAATCCGAATAGTTGCAGAATCACACTTCGTCGGCATGCCACGCGCCCCGATCGGCCTCGAATTCCGCTCTGAGACGGAAGATCAAGCGGGACATAATGCACTGTTTTCTCATTGATCTCTTGCTCAACCACTCTGCTGATCCGCAGCAGCTACCTACAGATCCTTCAGTCGCCTACACGTGCGATGATGCGGGAAGAGCGTCAGAGACAAACAAGTGACGCAAAGCGATGAAATTGATATCGATTATTAATCAGCCGACCGCTCTTTATGTAATAGCCAATTACGCACAAGCAGAAGGGAAAAAAAAGAAAAAAACGTACTTTGCATAATACTTGATACTGGCGGCGCAAAAAGTTTATTACACCTCTCCCCGAGGCCTCTCTCCGAACGAGCATTTTCGCGTTGAGAAGAAAGACGAAATGAGAGAAGAAGGACAGAGATAAGAGCCGCGGAGAACGCACTGGGCTTCCATCGGGGGCAGAAAGGATGGCGGCGGGACGAAGGAGCAGGAGGAGCGAAAGCTGTCTTGCGGGTTTCACAAGAGGCAAGGCGAAGAGGGACGAAGATCGGAATTCGGCCTTCCAATCTGAGACATCTCGGAGGGGTTGTCGCTCTGAAATGAACGGCCAACACGTGCAACCCTACGGCGTCCTTGAGACCCCGAGGATTCCCACAATCCTTGAAACTACTAGCGCTACCAAGCGCTCGAGACTCAGCGACTTGCAATCTGCCGCAGGAATTACTCGAGTTCACACAACGACGCGTTTCACGCTTTCCACGGATGTCGAACAAAAGCGAAAGAAGTAAGGAGAGGCGTGTTTGCCCTCAAGATATTCTCTCGGGAACCTGTCGCTTCGTCGACCGCTCCGATAGAAGCGAGCCGCGTTGATCGTCGGTAATTGCAGCGTCAAATTCGGTTGGTTTATGCACGGTCGGTGCACGTAGGACGAGTCGGAAAAGTCGCGGCGGGCCCACAGATTCCTATATTATAGACTAGACCGATAACTTCTATTGGCTTTCATGTATAAAAGCGTCCCTTATGTAAAACATAGAATCGTGCGCACAGGCGCGTTGCAAGGTCTCGAAAGAGACATAACTGCGCCGTACAGGCATTTTTACTACAGAAAATATTAATATTTATCCAATATTTAATATTTATGTGAACATTAAATGTGTCATTAAATGTGACATTGCAAGAAGAAATATTAAATATTAGATAAATATTAACATGTTCTGGACTAAAAAATGCCTGTACGGTGTAGTTATATTCCTTTCGGGATTTCGCAATGCGCATACGCGGGATTTTAGTACACAGGGGGGGGTGTACTTTTAGGGGACGTGTTAACGAGACAAGTTATCAGTTTAATATATAATATAGAAGTCTGTGGGCGGGTCTTAGCGCGACATTTCCAGTCTCGCGATTCTTCCGTCAATGTCACTGATCTGATGAATCCACGCGGCGGCAAATATTGCGCTTCACGAAACAGCGAGATACGGTTATGATCTTAACGTCATTCTGAATGACACTTAAAAGGTTATAGCCGTCGCTCATTGTTTATTAAAAAATTATGAACAAACAGTTAAATAAATTTAACTAATTTAATAAATTGAATTTAATTAAATTTAAATAATTTAAATAAAAGTTAAATAAAATGTACAATTGCAGTCATATGTGAATAATCATAATACTGTTATTCATCGCACAAATATACATAATGTAAAAATAATTAATACAAAATAGAAATATATATAATATAAAATAATATTTTTTGCATTAAACCGAGCTTGGGTTAGGTTAGGTTAAGTTTTTCATCGTAAAGTGAAGCAGTGGAAGAGATTCTGCCTCTTTCCCGTCCACACGTGTATGCTTGACATTTGTATACAACACACTATACAGGGTGTCTGAGAAATTTTGGACCAACCATTTGTACAAGTAGGACAAGTAAAATTGAACAATAAAGTCATATAAAATTTTCCAAGAATGGCAATAGTTATTAAGTTATTAATTAAAACGCCTGGACCAATGAGCGCACGGGAAACGGTAAACTGGACTCGCCAGAAGTGTAAAACAATATAAAGACAAGACAAATAATATATTTCTGAATATTCGTAATAAAGACAATTGCTGATTGCATGAGGCGCGTCAACACACAAGATATTTTTCTCGTCTTCAACGGCAAGACATATTTAACGTACCAGCTGTTCTAACTTTCGGCGCCAGCACGACACTCGGTGAAAGCATGTCGTGCCGTCGACTTACTGCACTCCTGCCGGTAATTCTAGCTTGTTCTACTCGAGTTCCATACAATTCAACTAATTTCAATAATTGTTCCGCCGTATAACTATTTTTAAATTAATTTTTAAATTAATTAATTTTTTAATTGATTTTAACTGGGTGAAAATGTGTCGTGCTGGTGCCAAATGTTGCCCCGCATTTGTCACCTCGTAAAAACTTAACCTAACCTAACCCAACCAACGTTGCTATACAATATCACCAATGTCGTAATGTATGCTAATATCGTAAATTATCATAAGTTTGAGTGAAAAAATTAAAGTCAAGGTTAAAAAGTTAGTTCATTCAACTACGTTTCTATCGCACACATCCAAGTGAGTTCAGACAAACTCGTATCGAGGTGATCGTGTCATGACAAAGTATCGAATAAATCGAGGCAAATGCGTTGAAATTAATTTAGCTCATTCAAACTGTATAATTGTGTAATCGATTTACTTTGAGATTGCACACTATTCGTTTAGTTCTGTGTCCACGGACATGCTTACAATTAACATGTGCTTACATATAATTAACATCGAGACATGCGAGATAAATGGATCACTGATATAATTTACAACTCGTGATTGCCATTGCGGACGAATACCATTATTGCGTGTATCATTTTTTTTTTTTACAAGAAATTGCAATAACTGATCATCTACCACTATTAGCAAAATTTAGTCGTGAAGCGCACGTTCAATTGAGCTTCGAATCGTATGCTGTTCTGCCTCTTCGCGGTCAAATACCGGTCGTAAGATGCACACATAAACATAACATTACCAAAATATGATGTAGATGCCTGTGAAACGGAAATTTAGCCAGATATATTCAGTTCGACATAACGATAATATTAACCCGACATTGCAGCGGATAAACCTTTTTGTTAACAACTTATTAATAAACAATGAGCGACTAAGACCTCTCAAATGTCAGATTCAGAGCGACTTTGATAACTTTATAATTCAGAGTGACTTCAGATGACTTTGTCAATTTATGTTAAGGTCGCGGCTCCGTATCTCGTTGCTCCGTTATAAACACAATATTTAACCATACGGCTACACGCTCGCAAGTGTCTGCTCGTTGCGGAGTTTCCTCCATCTCGTTTCTCCTCCCAATGCGACGAGCACACTGTCGAGTCGCCGAAATTATAACTTTATCGCGAATAACTGTCTATAACTGTCGCGAACATATAACTTTCTCTCTCCTTCCCTATTTCTTCTCTCTCTCTCTCTCTCTCTCTCTCTCTCTCTCTCTCTCTCTCTCTCTCTCTCTCTCTCTCTCTCTCTCTCTCTCTCTCTCTCTCTCTCTCTCTTTAAAATCGATTTTCACACATATCACCATTTCACCGAATCTGATACATACTTTTCGTGATTAATAATGACGCCGGTTTCTAACACCGGCAAACATCTCTTTTTACGAATGGCTAGGAACAATGGTTGAGAACGTACGCGGAGATTACATACAAGGTAAAGAAAAACGATCGATCCCTCTAAATAACTGAAAATGTACGAGATAGAAAACAGTGTTGAGCACAAAAGTTGTAGGGTTTTAAGTGATACATCATATAGCAATACTAGTATGACTTCGAACAGCGTCATCAAGGTTACCGAAAAGTTATCTTGATTTTTTTTAATGGAAATTCTCATTTTATATTATATCATCTGTTCTTACCAATTAATTTAAACAATTTTTGTTTGGAAGATTTTTCTATTTGCCTGATACTTTTCGAGAAATTTAGAGAAAACTTGATAACTGTTTTAATGTTTGGTTTACGATATCTCGATAAATATTTTACAATATTCAATAACCTTTGATAATTTCAGAATCATTGTGTTAACAAAAGTTAGAGCACTGTTGTAACAGCATATTCTTAAGACCAAATAGAGTAAAAATGTCTAGTACGACACGCACACACACATACACTTTTTTTCTTTACTTTCGCTAAATAATTACCCAGATATTGTAAGTCAAATGTTGAAAAATTATCAAGTTTTCCTTAAGTATCGCAAAAAATATTAGGCAAGTAAAAAAATGTTTCAGACAAAAGTTGTTCAAACTAATTGGTAGAAGATACAAAAAATAAGGGTTTCTACTTAAAAATTCAAGATAATTTTTCCGTAACCTTGATGACTTTTTCCTTAAATATCGCAAATAATATTAGGCAAGTAAAAAGATGTTTCAGATAAAAGTTGCTCCAATTAATTGGTAGAAGAAGATAATATAATATAAAAGATAATATAATATAAAATGCAGGTTTCTATTTTAAAAATTCAAGGTGACTTTCCCGACGCTGATGAACCTTAATGACGCTGTTTAAGGTCATACTAATATTACTACGTGATGCGTCATTTAAAATCTTACAACTTCTGTACCAAAAATCTTGCATATTTTCAAAGTTATTCAGGGGGTCCAACTTCTTTCCCCGTCCCCTATAATATATAACCCTACAACTCGGTTCAATGTGTGCGAATAGCTCGCGAATAATGGATCCCGAAAATGTGCATGTGTATATGCGCGCTGCGCGCAAGACATGCCTCATTATATGAACGCATGTGCGTGAGACGCGCTTGTCTGCACGTATAATATTCAAAATTTCCACTCGCGTCACTCGCGAATACAAGCACAGCCGTCGCCGCGGCACACACCCTCGCCACGTGTGCGTGCGTGTGAGGTGACCCGCGTCACCCTGTGCCCGCGCGATTCTGGCCATGTACGTATCAGCAGCTTTCGACAGAGAGAGAGAGAGAGAGAGAGAGAGAGAGAGAGAGAGACAGCAGCTCTTGACACATTCGGAGCGCCGAGTGCTTTCGCACTCGCCTTTATTCACCTCGCACGTGGAGGCGAAGTGCACGCGCGCGGGAGCAAGAGAGAGAGAGAGAGAGAGAGAGAGTGTGAGCCAGGTATGCCGACGATGCGCGAATGAAAATAAGATAAGGCAGGAACTCCGACGGCACGTGGCTTCCCGAGAATCATGTTGACGGCCGACAACATCAAACCGGCCACCCACACTCGTGGGAGTGCGTCAAAATCGGGCGACGCGCGGCTCTCGCGCATAAACAGCAATGACGCGATAGGAACTGTCTGGGGATCGCCGAAGGTTTGCCGATGCATTTGCATTTTTTGTGTGTTCGCAACGGACGAGCAGGTGGACAACCTTGGACTACGTGCGAAGGCGGCGGCGGCGGAGGCGGTGGCGGCGTCGAAAAGCGAGAGAGAGAGAGAGAGAAAGGGAGAGAGAGAGAGAGAGAGAGATGACTCGGCGGTATCTATATATGAGCATTTCGCGTATCGCGCGTGAATTATATGCCACTCATGTAATCTCTGAATCAATTAACTATTACATTCGTCCCGGCTGTCAGTCGGGGTATGAGCGTGTTTATAAATAAACTTCTAGATTCGAAGGCGAACGTGTTCAGTGTTTAATCTTTGCCAGCAAAGCGGAAGAAACGAACAAATACGCTCCCACACACGCGCGGGCGTTTGTGTGTCACACCATTCGCAAAGATTACATTATCGCGAGCGGCCCGAGACGCGCTCTCTCTCTCTCTCCCCCTCCCTCCCTCTCTCTCTCTCGCTCTCGCTCTTGCTCTCGCTCTCTCGATGTCTCTCGAAACTGGTAGATCGTCGACGTCGGGTCGATTTTGCGCCCATCGCCACGTCCAGAATCCAACGCCGATGTTCCACGCACCGTCCCGCGCTACAAAAGAGATTCATTATGGATGTTGAATTCGCACACAGAAGCCGCCGAAGGTCAAAACGCCGGCGCGACGATTCGGCCGTTGGGCGAAATCTAGGCCGGCTCGACACGTGTCGAGACCCGACATTGCACTCGGAAGACCAGCCCTTTACCTCTCCGCCCTGACCCAAACGTCGGTCCGGAAGCGGCTGATATGGTCGCTCTTTCTCTCTCTCCCTCCCCCCCCCCTCTCTCTCTGTCTCTCTCTCTCTCTCTCGGAGAGGATCTCCTACCAATCGGCTGCCCGGCGCAAATGGAGCGGCGCATCACTGCCCGTCGTTAGGAAAGTGGTGGTACACGCAGCGAGATCAGCGGGAATCCGGCACGTGGCGACCTTGACTTTGTCCCGCCGCTGTCATCGTCGTCGTCGTCATCGTCGCCGCGTCGTGCTCTTTACGGTGTTATTATTCATGTAATAACGTTATTTCACCGGACGCTTGTAACGTACGAAAGAACGTACCGTGTCGTGCGTTCAGCAGCTGCTGGAACGTGATCGGACGTCGTTCTTTCTCTCTCTTCTCTTTCTTCTTTTCGCTTCTTATATTTTGGATTCTGTTATTATTATCTGTTTCTTTCTTTCATCAGCGACGTCTCCGCGAGTGGACGCCACTCGCGCCTCTGCGGCCCGAAGCCGCGAGATTCTTCTCGAGAATGAATCGCTTATTTTCTCTGCCTCTTATGTATATCCGCCGGATGCAATCAGACAAATATAACTAAGTTAAGTTACAGTTACAGACGGAAAAAACGGAACGAAGTTATAGTTACCAAAAGCAAATAACTGTAACCGTAACTTCGTTACAAGTAACGAGTTACTTCCCAACCCTGCACAAACAGCCGTCGCCAAATCGAGCGAATGATACGAAGATGCGATCTTCATCATCACTTCTTGAGACTAAAACACCTCAAGACTGACATCGGAAGCCCTTCTTCGATATACAAAGAGATCGCGCCTCCGCGGCCTCGTCGCGGATCGGTTCGCGCGAAATGCGCAGAATCCTTGCGAAATGCATTGCGAGTGCGCAGATTTCGACGGGTTTGCCACACGATACAGCAAAGACAACGGAAAACAATGTGCCGGCCCCACTCGGTAGGTAGGCCGAATAAATCGGTTTCAATCGATATGGATTACGAAGGGCCGGGTTGTTCCAACTTCTCGGTAAGTTAGCTGATAGTTAAATCAGTATGTCTGTCTTCGTCCAAATTGAAGGAAACACTTACAGATAAACGTATGATTTAACTATCAGTTAACTTACCAAGAGATTGGAACAACCCGGCCCTTAGGGCAGGTTATTCCTTGATAAGTCAACTGATAATTAAATCATACGTCTGTCTTCGTCTAAATTGAAGGAAACACAAAGATAAATAAAATATGATTTAACTATCAGTTAAGCTTAGCAAGAAGTTGGAACGACCGATCCTAAGATAAGATCGGTTACTTAAGATAACGGTCGTCAGTCCATTTTTCTACCGCAAGAAACTGCTTGTGCACTCGCGCGATTCATTATCCGCTTCCTCGTCGCACACGTGCAACACGTCCACATGCAATACTCTTTTATCTTATCGCCGATAAGAGGAGTCACGCGAGAACATCCGCGCGCAATTTTGCCGCCGCCGGCATTGTAACCGCTGCGCGCGCTATCGCATTCACCGCTAAATACACGATGCGAATACGCAGTCCCCCCCGGGGAGGGAGGGGGGGGCAGGCAGGGAGGCCCTCCTCTCTTTCCCACAGTGTCCGATCCGGGTGTCGGTTTACGGCATTTGACAATGTCTAGACGCGCCGGCGGCCGGGGCCGGGAGTGATCTTGGGAACGCGAGCGAATCTGCTCGCAGCGACGAATAATATCGCCGGTCTGCGTGTGGGGGCGCATGAGAAGGGGGCCTGCACGTGGAGCCAGGATCGGCACGTGTACGACCTTCGCATTGACCTCCGCGAAACGATCGTCCACCCTGAGGGACGAGGGTCGTCCGTCGCGGCGTATCGTCGGGCCCGGTGATTCATTGTTTCGTGCATTTCTTCGCCGAAGACAAATCACTTCCGCCCGCTCGACGGTTTCGTGACCGAGATCATATCTTTAGAGCGCGGGCCCCCGGATTAGCGAGGGAGCCCTTCGGGCTCCTCGATGTGAGCGCGTTTTTTCAGCGTGTCGACGAGGTAAGAAAATTACGGTTGGCGCTTGTGTTTCGTTTTTAACTGTGCGTTCGGTCGTTTCCGTCCGTGCCTGCGGAGATGTGACGCAGGAATTAGATTGTACACCCTCTGTCCCAAAAATGACCGGAATGGCTTTAAAAAAGAAGCAAAAATAGTTTAAGGAATTGACAAAAATCATTTTATTTATTCGAAATATTCTCTCTCAGCAGAAATACAACGATTTGCACGTTCGAGGAGTGCATCAAATGACTTTTTTACGTCGCTGCTTGAAATGGTGTTGAGATTGCTCGTCGTTGAATGTCTTCAACTAATGCAAAACGGTTTCCTTTCCAAGTCGCCAAATGCAGCTTAGGGAATAGAAAGTCGCAGGTCGCAGGGTGCCATATCGGGCGAACACGGGGGATGTTGAAGCGATAAAATTTGATTTTTGGTCAATCAAAAATCAAGGACAATTGACGAACGATGAGAAGGCATAATTATCGTGCAATAATTATTTTTTCAACCGAGGTATCAAACTACTGTCACTTAAATGCATCATATCTTGGCTTCTAGTGAATGAAATGTCATGAAATTTTTACATGTTATTAAAGAAGGTTGACACTTCCTAACTCAATCTCCCACCAACAGAAAGTACCACTAATTTCATTAAAATCACAAACTTCTATATTATATATACACTAGACTGATAACTTGTCTCTTAATACGTCCCCTAAAAGTATGTACTAAAATTCTGCGCATGCGCATTGCAAGGTCCCGAAACGAATGTAACTGTACGCCGTACTGCACCGTACAGGGAATTTTACTTCACAAAATGTTAATATTTATCAAATATTTAATATTTCCTCTTGCAATGTCACATTCGATGATACATTCAGTGTTCACGTAAATATTAAATATTGGATAAATATTAACATGTTCTGGAATAAAAATGCCTGTACGGTGCAGTTATGTTCGAGACCTTGCAATGCACATGTGCGCACGATTCTATGTTTTACATAAAGAACGCTTTTATACATGAAAACTAATGGAAGTTCTCAGTCTAACTGATATATGGAAGTCTGTGGCTAAAATAAAGCCATTCCGGTTATTTTTGGTACAGAGGGTGTAATATAGATTTTGCATCAGTGTATATTACTTCGTTCTCGTACTCTGTGATACAGTCTTATGATGGTTCCATTCGTTCGAACTCGACAGGAAGCGGGGGAATTATTGAGAAGAGAGGCTACTACCTAAAGCGCGATCGCCAGATTCTTCAGGAGCGCGCGATAGTCGTCGCTGCAGCAGCAATTTGCGATCAGCCGGTGCTCCCTGCAGCTGTTGGCGTGCAGGAATCCGCAGTCCGCCAGTCTGCACTGATAAGGCAAGTCATGATGAGAATCGCTGCAACAGCAGGCGTCGTGGAACATCTTCTCGCCGCAGTAAGGATAAACCGAGCTGTCGCAAAGGGGACATCTGTAATGGAAAAATGTCGATGTTACACGATATACGCGCACTGTCACTTCGACTTTTGTATTGTTTCGCACTTTTTGTCGCGGGGAAGCTCGATTTTCATGAACGGAACGCTGATCAATGCTGATGCCGATGGCAGAATAATTTGCTGCGTTGAGCTGCGATGAAGCTGCGATGACGTGCGGCTGATACAAGAGTGGAGAGAGTAAATTTGCGATAAACTCACCTCTGCGGTCTGTATCTGTTCGCGAACGAAGGGTAAGGATAATCTCCTAGGAACTGCCGTCCTTCGTACTTCGGTAGAGGCGTTAGCGGCTCGTTAATCGCGCTCATTGCCCCTGATGCGTGACCACCCGGCATTTCTCCGCGTTCGTCTGGAAAACACTCGCAAAGGGACCGTTAGCAAAGCGCTGGCATTCTCCGACTATGAGTCTTGTTAAACAACGAAAATTGCATTTTGCAAACGTCGGTGTGATGTAACAAGAGTAACACAGATTTCACGTTATCGGTACGTTATCGTAAGGCTCGTTTACAAAATCATTCCGCTGTTTGTGAAGTCTCGCCTTAACGGATGCGTTAGGGACGACGTATATTTTACAAAAAATACATATAATATATATATATATATACATATACAGTCTCTATGTATAAAAATATACACAGTTCTTATTATTAGCGTTTTATTACATCGCCGCTGCGTTATCGTGTCGTTGTGTGATCTCACCGTCGGGCTCCCGACGGCTTTGCGAGCTAAATTAACTTTTATTACGTTTACCGTGCGTGTGGAAGTTGAGGAATGCTCGGCGAACAACATATTACGAAACTTCTGTTTGCGTTGGCGATAAAAATTATAAAAAACATTTCACGTTATCAGCACTATCGTATTCGACGATATCGTATGCGACGAGCGTATATATACGCATTTTGCGCAGCGCTTAAGAAAAAACACGCACGTTTGTTTATTCGAACGCGCGACATACAAATGCACGAGAATATTCGCACTCACCGGATGCACCGGATGACGCACAGCAAAGCGACAGGAGAAGCACGCTGAGCAGAAGCACCAAAGGCGACATTTTCCCGGGGAAAATCAACGAAGAAGACCGTCTAGGAGGGAACGAAGGTTTTTCCACTTGCGTACTTGCTCGCGACGCGACTGGAATTTTTTGTGGCTCGAAACGAGATCTCCTGTGGCTTCGATCTCTCGCGTAGACTCACGCGGCGTTTATTCACCGGCCTCACCTGCCTCGTAGAACGCGGTCGACGTACCCGTTACTTATAACTGGTCGACGAACATCCTTCTCTTCTTATGTGCCGGCGAGTCGAAGACGAGAAAAAAGACGGCGAGGCGATACGCATGTATGCGAATTCGGAATTCGCTAGACTTTTCGATCGCGCGAAGCGATGCGACAGTCTCCGTCGCATATATCTGCCAATGTATCGCTAAATATCTCCCGAAATTGATTACAAATAAAATGCGATGCGGGTTGCAAACTCGCTGGTTGCATGCAATTTTTCGCGCAAGTTGGCGCGAACGATGTCTCTCTATCATTTCCGCCGGGAGAACAACTCACTTATCCAACGTTTGTACAAAATTGATTCTCCGTCGATTCAATGGACGCTGCCACAGATCTTACAATGAATGTGCTCGCAAGTTCGCAAGGTTTCTCAGATGCACGAAAAGATGTCATCATGCCGGGGCGGGATAGATGTGTCAATTCAAAACTAGAATTGTGCCGGTTGAATTAAGGAATGTAGGCCGGTGCGAGGCGGGTAAGTTAGAAAGTCTCGAGAATCATCTCTCGCATAGGTGTAGTTAATCGCTCAGCCAACTCGATGACACGACGATGACCTTCTTCCATTCGTGAACTAGATAATTGCATTCCACGATTCAGATGTTTAACGCGATTCGTATCACCGCTGCTGCCGTGTCCAAGACGTCCGATCACTCCCACGTGTTGCGCCTTACGTGCATCGCCGTCGTGCCGATTAATTAAAGAAGCTTCCCGTCGCAGATATATGTGTGCCTCTTATTTGCGCGAGTGCGGTAAATGATGTCGCAATGGCAATTAGGCCTGAGACAATGGCTCGCGTGCCACTAATAATAGTCCCGTCTAGTCTCTCATATCGTGGCGAAACGCCCGCAGTTTCCCGAGAAGAATGGCCGGCTGCCTCGCACGTTCGCCATGGAAAAATAATTTATTAAAGTAATCGGTACTGTACAAAATATTTGGCGTTGCGGCGAGTATGCTTCTAGGTCAGCAACAGGAGCACCGTTAAGATCAACAGGAACTTCGTGTGCTTCACGTCGGCGCCCGATCCTGCGCCGGTCGCCAGATATTTCCCTGCGAAAAAGGAAAACACCGCCGTCAGTATTTCGTCGTTCTTGCCTTCTCCTGCTCGCGATGTGTCATGAAGGAATTTCCCCCTTTAAGGGGGCAATTACATGCGAAAAGCCATTTTCAAAGCTATTTTTACGAATTTTTTTTGACAGAAACGGTAAGATCAATGGACTCGCAATTTTCACAGTGTATTCATTAATGTTCAAAGTATAAAATAAATTTTATTAAATCATAAGAACCGATCCAATTTGTAATTATAGACAAAAATGCAGTCATCCGTTTCCGAGCTCTATACTGTTTACTGTCGACATAATTCCGGGCCTCTCATTGCTCTGAAATCAAAATGAGAAAAAGATTTTTAAAATATACGGTTGCCATTACGGGGCCCATAGCAAAATGAAGGCAGCTAAGCCAAGTTTGGAAAAATAATGACTGTATGAAAAAAAGTATCGAAAATGAAACTTTTCTTTAACTTGTAATCATGTTTAAAAATATGAATAAAGTAAAATATAACTGCGTATTCGAGGTAGGGCCGAAAACTACATGTCCACTGTATATTGTGTAAAAATTTCAAGTTATTCAGTTCAGTAGTTTCTGCGTAATCGTATCGACAGTTTTAGAAAATGATGTTTCCGGATAGACATGTTTAAAGTTTTATGTGAACTTTCCATATAGGTGGTAACAAATTTATTTTATACTTTGAACATTAATGAATATACTGTGAAAATTTCATCTATTGATCCTCCCGTTTCTGTTAAAAAAATTCGTAAAAATAACCTTAAAAACGGCCTGCTCCGCATATGATTCCCCCCTTAAATCATGATCGCGAAACACTCGCTCCCTCTTCACGTGCGTAAACGGCAACCGAAAGATCGACGCGCAAAGTGGAGTATTGCAGCCGAATTTAATTAACCCCAAAAATGAGCACAAAACGGGAGTAAACAAGATAACGCGCGTATAAAATCACGAAGGTGGGCGAGAGGTTAAAGCGCTGGATAATGATAAAGCGCACGATAACAATATGTCGTTTAATTTTTCCTCACGTTATAACGCCCACGTTGAGCAGTAACCGCGCTTTAGCAGATGAAAAAAGGAAGAGGGAAAAAAAGATGACACCGTGCGCGATAAGGAGTGTCCGCAATTGGAGCAGCGTAGTTAGAGCGGATCGGGCGCTGATTCCCCCGGACGTGTGTTTCAACATACATCATGTCCATGGATTTATAAATATCGATATCGCATTATATTTGTAGCCTGCGATAAGCCTCGATAATTGCGGAGCGGTTGAAGAAAAGCACCTCGCGGAATTATTCGCGATAAGAATGACGCGTCTTATCGGCATTACGCAAAACTATTTCGTCGAGCTCTTTTCCCTCGATACGGCTCGATACGACTCGGAAAAAGAAATAGTCTAAATGGAAAAGGATAAAAAGGCTTCTCCTTCCTTCTCTCTGCTCACGGACGCGCGATTGTATGGAAATCGCCGGGACATACACGTGCGTCTACAAAAAGTATGCCGCGTGTTGTCCCGAGAGATTACTCGTGAATCGCACTCATGTAACATAATTGCCCCCGTGGTTCGTAATATGACTATACTACTGCGACTATGAGGTGAATAGTCATGAAGTGAATGAGTAATTATATAACTTCTTTCTGCCCTATCTCTCTCTCTCTCTCTCTCTCTCTCTCTCTCTCTCTCTCTCTCTCTCTCTCTCTCTCTCTCTCTCTCTCTCTCTCTCTCTCTCTCTCTCTCTCCCCGGGAGAGTTTCGAAGCTTACAGACGGAGGCCAAGTACGAATGGCAACAGCATTCCCGCAGTCTCGTGTATTCCGCGCAGTTTCCAGCCTGCACTTTGCATTCCTCTGGTCCCACGCGACAGGTGTGCTCGACGAAGGGGAACACTTCTGAAACAAAAGGCAGATAAACGTGTAAATGTGAAGTCACGATTGTGGCGAGCACGACCACCTTAGTTCATATTTATAAAAAATAACTGCCTGTCATTTCCGATTCATTCGTTTCCATTCAACTTTTATTCGCGCGACTTTCAGCATTTTCGTCTTGAGATGAAAATGCATGTTTTACTGCAATGTCACTGCACACGTTTAGAAGTTCTTATTTGTCGGAGATTTAAGTTATTATCACTGGTTGTGCTAGAAATGGCAAATCATTTTAATTTCCGAACAAACTAAATGCCAGGCTTGGCATAAATTAACCGCGCTCAAACGGTATAAACGTCGTAATGGAGAATCATTTAAGGAACACGAGACATTTCTCGTCGGGGTCTAAGTAATTCATGGAGGAAAAGATTGTGCTTATCCCGTGTCTATTACAATATTCAAATGCGCGTGTGTATAGATATGCAGGTTGTTTGATGATAAAGCTATCATGTACGTATAGATTAGGTCTGAACGAAACTGAACGAGAAATTCCTGTTCTCTTTATTTTGCGAACGACCACATAAAATTCCGAGTTATTAATTAAAGAAGACTGGCATATAATCTTGCACGATAGTTGACAAATATTCCTCAAGTAATAACTCAGATTTTTCCCTGGTTCTTCGTAAAGTGGGGTGTGGAGGAATTTTTTTCAGTTCAGTCCGACCTAATCTATGCGTGCGCGAGAATCTTATATGTATGACACCCTGTATATAAAGTATATAAAAAATACCGGGACAGCGAAATATCTCGAAAATTATGCATTTTAGAAAAAAATGTTTCAGACAAAAGTCGTGTTGTTTTAAGAACATAAAACAACTATATAATTTTGTTTACAGATAGTGCCACTTTCGAGATATTCACTGATCATTACTCTTTTTAAATGGAAACTCTTATTTTTTATTATATCATCTTTTTCTATCAACTAATTTTAACAACTTTTATCTGAAATATTTTTTTATTTGTCTAATATTTTTTGAGATATTTAAGGAAAACTTGATAACTTTTTCAACATTTAACTTACGATATCTTGCTATTTGTCGAAAGAAAAAATAATACTAAACTTTTTTATTCTGTTTAGTCTCAAGAATATATTGTTATAATAGTGGCCTAACTTTTATTAACTTATCGACCTTTGGAAATCTCAAAATCATCAAATTAAACATCTCAAAAAATATTAGGCAAATAAAAAACAAAACACAAACAAAACTTTTGTTTCAAACAAAAGTTGTTCAAATTAATCGGTAGAAGAAGATGATATAATAAAAAATTGGGATTTCCGTTTAAGAAAAGTAATGATCAGTGAGTATCTCGCGAAAGTGGCGCCACCTGTAAAAAAATGATGTAGTCGTTTTACGTCCCCTTTGAAGCCATACAACTTTTGTCTGAAACGCTTCCTGGTATCTTTCATCGAGATTTTTGCTTGGCTCATTTAAAAAGGGGACATCCTGTATACGTGGTGCGTGGTGGTACATCGAACGTAGGCGTCGCGATAATTAACCGGCCTCATATGTGGCTCGGCGATTAATCCGACGTAACGAGATATCGAGCGCTTCCGGCGCGCTATCGGCTTTATATCATGAGCCATTAAATAAGAGCGCAGGATGAGCGAACCGACGACTCACGGACGCGATTGAAAGGTGAGTCGCCGCTTGGGTATTCCATGCGCGTAGCCGCCGCGTGCAGCGATGCGACTTCGATGCATCGGCGGGAGTCTATGTGCGCGTATGCACGAAACAACTAACAACGAAGCGGCGAGGATTCGGCGGTTTGAGTAAGCGAGTTTCAGTCGTGCTTTCCTACCTCATCTTTCGCATTTGCAACGGATTACTCCTATCGTGGTGGCCGTTCGCGATATCATGAAGGATCAAATACACTTCCCCGCCAGATGACAGGTGGCACTAGACGCGCTGATTAGGGAGTCGAAAGACAAAGATGCTGCGAGCTGATGGACGATAGTCGCGCGAAGAGTCCGAGAAACATACGGAATGTGTTTAAGCGACCGGTTCAACGGCTCACGTGAGTCACCCGATGGATTCCGCACGACAAGAGGACTAACGCACGCGCGGAGGACAAGGATAGCTCACTACGACGAGCGATGATTTCCTGAACAGGTGACTGCCCTTCCGTTCAGCTGGAGGAAACATCAGCGAACATCCTCTTTACTCCGCATTCGACTTGCAAGTGGCAACAGGGGTAATTTCCCCCCCCCCCGAAAATAGCGACCGCTCGAACGACTAACGCGTAGAAAGACCGATGACAAGACATGATACAATCGACGATCGGCTGATCCTGCGACGCGCTTGTCTGGCTAATTCTCATCGAGATTTCGTAAACGTCGCTTCTTCCTGTAAGCTCGGTCCGCGCGTAATTTTCGCGTTCCTCTACGAGTCTGTTAGCTCGGTAGGCTTCTGCGAGTAGTTCTCTTTAACGCAAACAGCGATCCTGCCGAACCGTCGTTCACACGGCCAATAGGCGCAGCGAGACTGCCGTAACGGCACGTAGAGAGCGTGCATCGACTAAAAATAATTGCGGTTACGCGCGGAGTTGCGCGATCCGCGATGGCATTGTGCAAATTGCAGAAACGCCAGCGTGATCCGCGCTGTCATTGCCGTTGCTCTAAATTTCCGTGAAGCGTTACACAATCGCGGCTTGTCACGGCCGATCGTTCACGCACGAATTCGCCGGTAGGATCGTTTTTCATGCGACTTCTCCAGCGCACCCGAGCGAACGCGAGCGAAGGACGAGAACGACAAACACGACTTCCGTCGCGCCGGGAAGGTTAAACCAATTTCTGCCGTTATTTCCGAATGACTCGTTATCCTGCCGATCTGCGCCATCGGTTGCTTCTCGCTGGAACGTCATGGTCGCTTAATTTTACTGGTGGATCTCTTCCGGCCTGTGTGTCCGCTTACGCGCTGCAGCCCGCGGTACCTACTGTTGGTGTTTCCCTCGCAGCAGCAGTGATCTTCGATGACTCTGCCGTCCGAGCAGTAAGTCATCTCGGAGCTGATGCACGCCTTGCAGCCCGGAATAGGTCCTGTGAATATAAAAGACGATTAGCGCGAGCGATCGGAGATCGGAGTGGCTGGAAGGGGCGAGTAAGAAGCTGGGAACGTAAATCGCGTCGAGGAACAATCGACACATTGTCGATAGCCGTTCGCTCGTGAAGAAAGGAAGGATCCACACCGGCGAGCGAGACGCGCCGGAGGATCGCCGGAGGCGGGCTCGTGCGGAGGCGGGGGCGAACGCGCCTTCTCATTTGTCGGGAATTATATTTCATTAACCTCGGAACGTCGGCGATTAAAATTCATGACAATCGCCGACGAATCCGCGTTTGTGATTCACGTTAATTAGCGTCTCCGCGCTAGCGTCTCTCTTTACGTAATCCCCCGCCTGAAATCGTGTCGCGGACGCTCGCGCGGCGAGACGATACGAGCGCGATGCACCGTCGTATCAGCGCCGATCGCGAAACATTGTATAACTTTTGTCTTCATACGCGAGCGAGCGATCGCGGAACCTTCTCATTAGACCGTTCTAAATTCACGCTGGCTGTCGCGACAAGCGCCGCGCGTGTTGCGCGTCAATTGAATCGCATGAATCGGAAATATGCGCCGCGCAGCGGCCGTGCGTCGCTATAATTGACGCGTGCCGCGATATCCGCGATATTCAGCGATAATCGCCGGTTTTCACGAGCTTGATCACGAGTTATCAGCGCATCGATCGGTGAACATATCGTAAGCGTCGCTGCGGCTCGGCGGCTGTCGGGAGAGAAACGCGCGCGATGACGATCAATACGGTTTTCCCCTTGTTGAGTTCGCTTAATTCAAGATGTCGATCACCGGAGGATGCGTTATCATCGGGCACTCTCAAATTATTATCGCGATCTCTCTTATTCGCTCGCGGCCACGCAGGCGAGTCCTTTGATAACGCGAGCGTCGCGCGTGACATCTGACCGGGGCGACGATTAAATCAATGAAATCTGAGCCACGCGGCCGACGTGAGCGATATAAGGAGTGGTAATCATCGACTTCCTCGCTCATTCGGAATTATCGGTAATCGCGTGTAACGAGAGCCACGTGAGCGGCGTGTCTGCTCGCCGCGCGGTTACGATGTAAGCGATGCAACGCGCTTCCGATGTAACGCGCCGATTCTCGCGTATGCGCCGCCCCGTCATTCGTTTTATCGCGCGAAAAAGAAGCGTGCTGGAACGAGAAAATGTCGAGTTGCGACATTCTCGTCGAGGAAGATCACAGCAGCAAAGGTACTCCGTAACTCAATCAAGCTTGCGCGATTTAGCTTACGCTATTTGTAAGTAATAATAATAATAATAATAATAATAATAATAATAATAATAATAATATTATTATTAATAATGATGATGATGATGACGACAAAACAACAACGAGCAACGACTGGGGATTTTGCGAGTGGAGCCTCAACATGCGTACCTTTCTCGTCCGTGCCGGCTGGAGTGCGATTGGCAGGACAAAAATTCAAGACATTAATCGTACGTTGTCGGATAGGTGGATCAAAGGGGCGGCTATTCTCGGCGGCAAGATAAATACATTTCGGTGTGTACCTTAAAGTAGCTTTATAGACCGGCCGTATAGGAGTCGAACAAGAGCGTCAGTTTAACGCGACGCTTTTAGCATCTGGGTTAGATTGGAAAGACCCGCAGCAAGAACGCGATCGAGATACATGGGATATGTGTCGCAACGCGCGCAACCGCCTCCTTTTCGTCGCGAGAAAAAATGCGGTTTTCCGATTAATCTGAGACATCGGTATTTTCCAACCTGTCGCCTGCGATGCGACGATAGCTCTCGATAAAGTCACGAGGTGCATATCGGTTGTTTCCAAGCTGATAGAATGGATCGTGTCTAAAAATAGAAACTACGCGTTAAAATGAGTCCAGTATCGGCGGGTGTTTACTTGTTATGTGTATTTACGTTATGTGTATTACGAAAGTGTGATTAATCTTCCGATAGGCGCAGTATATTTAAGCAGATACGGCATTCCGTTTGAAATCTTCAAAATTTTGACGGTATTTACAGTGAGACCGAAGCGAAAGAAGCATTATACACATGTGCACGAAAACATGACATGTATATGAAACCACTAGCGACTCCTGACGTCGATAATAGGAGGGGAGAGGGGTTTGATAAAATTGTTTTATTTGATACGTTTCTTTGTTTCACGCTTAGCTTTAACTCCAGGATCAATGACGAGGAACGACGTGGCGAAACTTATGATCTCATTTTTTATTCCTTTTTGTTTTTTGTTTTCTTTGTTTTTTTGTTTTTTTTATTTATTTATAAAGGAGGATTCACACTGCGTCCGATGTTCAATGTACGACGTCCGATATTCAATAGGAGAGCTTTTCTACAGACTCTAATTAACAGAATTTCAGAAAAAGAAACTGTTTAAGATTGTATTACCCCTAAGACAAAAATCATATTAGTTACGATATCCTGTTTGTGTGTGTAATCGTCTCTTAATGCCTTTGTTTTCAATAGGAATAAAAATAATCGAACAGTAGATAATGGAACAATTCAATAGGAATAATCTAATAGTCCTAGTGCAACGGAATGTATCGGAGGAAGTTCGAGAAACATCTTTCATCTGGTTACGTTGCAATGTGCTGTCAGGGAAAACAGATACGATGTCCTGAAATTCTTACCAGAATATAACTCCATTTTCTTCGCTTCGGCCAGCGCATCCTCGCGGAGGACTTCGTGATTAAGGACGTACTCATCGTCGGGATGGTGATTCACGATAGTGACCGCCTCGAGGCCGAGGGTCAGTAGAAGCATCAGGATACCAATCGCACCGTTGAAGTTGATCATGCTAGTGCCTCGTTTCTCATCTTCCTGCTCAACTTCGTTCGTCGACTCGCGCGTTGACTCTCTTTTTCGGGCGAAGTAATTTCTGCCAAAACGAAAATATACAACGAACATGTTGTCAGGAAAAATTCAAAGCAATCCGCTTCGGACGTTGGCAAATGGCGACAAGTGAATGTCTCATTTGGTGATCCTCGACGTGAAAATAAATTCATAAATTAATAATGTATATGTTGAGCTACGCGCACAAAATTAATATTTGTCAGGAAACTTGAATATTTGGGATTTCAATTGTATCATATATTTTTCTAATTTACGAACAGATTTTGACTTATTTGTAATATTTTCTCAGAACTGACTGAAGTGAACTATTTAGTGACATGACATGATAGTTTAGTCTTGTTTTCTGGTTTACAATTTAAAGAGATTAAAGAATAACTGCGTAAATCTAATAAACAGACATTTGATATTAAATATTATCTTTTGATATTATTTTCTCTAAACTGTCGATAGTTGACTGTTGAACTGTTATCATCATTGGTACGTTTGTAATTATGATGCCGCGGCAGCAACTGTAGCTCTTAATTTTATTCGAAATTTATTTCAACCGTCAACATTATAGAGTAAAAAACATGTCGTTTCTCTGTTATCCTTTGTTGAAGAAAACGGATGCAATTGTCACAAATTGAAACACCGTCGTCAAATGGGACATTCAACTTACTTGGCTGACGAGTAATTAGTTTTCACTGCAACGCAATGAAGTCAGTCTCGCCCACAAAAATCGGAGCGGACTTTTCGGCTAAACCAACGTTATGGTAAAATAATAAAATAATAATTGTAAATTACGTGCTTGTATGTGCGTGTGTGTCTGTGTGGGCAAGAACATAGAATATATCTATTCCGTCAACCGCACCCGTGCGTCCCGAGAGAAACAATGCTGAGACGAAATCAGCTGCGATTTAAAACTCGATATACTCCCTCTGATGGCCGGAATCCCAGGTGGGCACGCGATGAAACGACTATCGTAACCGGAAAGCAAGAGAAGATACCGTCACAGAAAAGACCGAACATGGACGTTGTTCTCTACGTGATAAGAATTATATAACGTAAAACGCGCCGCGCGGAATCAATGTCAGTCTCATCAGGTCGTAAGGCGACAAAGTACACTCGTCGGCGACTGTTTTCGCGCAACTGTAAAATCGCGACATCGGTCTGCCCGAAAGCGAAGCCTCTTCAAGGGCCGGCTGTCCTAACTCCTTGGTAAGGACAATTGACAACTGACTTCTAACCGACTTGATAAGTTAAATCACACGTTTATCTTTGTTTTTCCTTCAATTTAGACAAAGACAGACATGCGATTTAACTTACCCTAAAGGCCGGCTGTTCCAACTTCTTTTTTCACACGTTTGTCTCTATTTTTCCTTCAGTGTAAACCAAGACAGACATACGATTTAACTGTCGGTTAACTTACCAAAGAGTTGGAACAACCTGCTCTAGGTCAGACAAAGATCGAAGTTACTCGCCGCGACTAGTTGCGTCGCGTCGCATTCACGAGCCCATTAGAGCGAATAACACACTCGATTCGATCGCGCTCGGTACGATCGCCGCGAGCCCGCCTCACGTAAGCCGCGTAATTGATCGTCGCATCTGTTCCTGGTACGCGGGTCGATAGTGTTTTCATATTCAAGAGCGCGCACAGAAACGTAGCGAGGGGGGTCTTTCATATCGATCGGCCGATTCGCCTCGTCCTGGGGGGATGATTCATCCCTCGTCGCTCGCGACTTGATTCGGTGCTCCTCGGACCACCCTCGCTTTTCACGCCGACACCGAGTCGACACCGCGGGGCGAGATCGAAAGTGAATATTTTGCCACGCGAGAACGGACATCGGGCGGATCTAGAAACGACGATCCGTCGAATTTTATCGCCCAAACAAACGATTCCGCCGCCGCCGCAAGAGCGATCGTCCGACAATGTGATCGTCGCCGTGGCGAATTTGACGTCCTTGGCGATTCCTCTGACAAATTTCCCACAAGCGAAAAAGTAACGGGTGGCCATTATTTTGCGCGGCAAATGGGCGACGAGAGAGAGTTGCTTGAGTTATATCTTTTGCCGCATTATGAGTAAAAAAAATTTTTGTTTGTCAAGTAACAAATATTTCATCATTGTGTTTCGTTTTCGAGCCAAAGGATCCAAAGGACAAATATCAAGGAGGTGATGCGAAATGTATTGAAACAATGTGACATGATATGAGAGATACAATGAGACATGATAAAAATTTTTGAGAATTATTGTTTGAGTCTCGATTTAACTAATTGCTCTTTCCGCTGCGGAAACTGCGGAAAACCAATTGTCTTCTCTCACGGAGAACGGGTTTCATTTCACCGAGGTGTAATTTCTGAAGTCGTCCAGAGAAGCATGGAGATCTCCAACAATAAGTGTCATGAGTGCCTGAATGAGCGTGCAGCATGGCGTAAAAGGGCGATAATGGCAGAATTCTGCTCGAGTTGCACGCGTCGTGAGTCACGGCGGGCCTGATGACGGTGGTCATTAATTAGAGCCAATTAAGGGCGAGCGGCGCGAAACGCGAACGTCTTGCCCTCGGAGATCAAGGTGGCATCCCGACGTCTCTTCCTGCCGTTGTCCACCGTTGTTTGTCGAGCCGCCGCGCCGCGAGCTGCCGCCTTTATTTCGTCGCGCGCGCGCGCGCGTCGAGAAATGCCCGACGAGCGTTCTCTCTCGAAACGGCGCTAAACCTAATTAAGGATATTTGACGGGTCGACACGAGGGGCGGGGTGTGTTTCGCTCGCTTTTAGAAATTACGTCGCGCGGCTAAGCGATGTTTCTCAAGTGACAACGGGAAGCAGGACAGCTACGTCAGGAAGTGATACTTCCTTCAAAGTGCCACAATACACCACAGAGATTAGACAAAGGTGCGTTGAACAGAGACGCCTGCTGCTTTCAATAGATCGCAGCGTGAGAAACGGCAAGGATCGCGCAATCATTTTAGGCACACGACAGGCTCTGCGATAATGCAGAATAAAAGAAAAACGTATTATCGTAAAAATCAAGAACGCACGAGCGATGGATAGAATTGTTGGAAATAGGTCGGCGGGACAGTAAACGCAAAGTAATGCAAATGATAAAACGTGTACGAGGCATTTTCGAAGGCGCTTTAGAACTTCTCATCGTGCACACAAAGGCTTCGCTTAAAAATTAAAATCAATTTCGAATAATCCTTTCACAACGCGGTGCAGAAGTGTCCCTTTCTCCGTCACCCCTTGCAAATATTTAACCGCGACGTTAAATCGTTCGGTCGATACGTTTTTCGAGCCGGATTCTAATTATTTATCAGAAAACGGTATATCTAATCGAGAGTCACGCTTTCATAATTCTCGTAGTATCGTACGATCGTACGTCGAAGCGACACGTACGTCCAAACAGACGCGGCCTTATCTCTGTTTTCTCTTAAAATCTCGCTTGACCTCTTATAAAAGTGGCCATCAGCGATCCTCGAGCGGCAAATCGCCGCGTTGGAGTAGCGAAATTCCTTACCAGCATTTCACCGATTTGCAATTTTCCATGGGAGCCTCAACTTCGACAGCCACGTCGCATCGCTCCGAAACGTCACTTTTCGAACGCACCTCGACGACTCCGAACGTACAATCCATTCGTGCAATTCGATCGCCAGGCGGAAAAAAGAGCAGCCGCTGTCTCTCTCTCTCTCTCTCTCTCTCTCTCTCTCTCTCTCTTCACACCGCTCTGAATCTGCTTTTCTTCTGCTTTCTGTAATTTTTATTTTGTCACGTTGCCGCGCGGATCTCCGTTCTGGAAGAGCGCGAAGATCGAGCAGATGTATTCGCGGACGCGCGTGCCGGGCCGGGAAAATCGCGGAAAACCGAACGGCCACGGCGGAAAAGCGCGACGGACGGACGGACGGACGAACGGAGACGGACGGACGACCGTCGAAGACTGCGGGTCGCGTTGAACTGCCGGTCGAGGGCTGAAAACACTATTTAAACCGCTCCACCATACACCACCTTCGGATGCCAGCCGCACCGCTGCTACGCGACGCCGCGGCTTGGCCGAGCGTGCACCGAAGTCGAAGTCGACGTACGCGCAATGTCGCGTGTGCAAAAGTTTAAAATTTTGCGACTGATAAAGCGAACTAACCGAATTACGCCACTTTAAGCAAAGACTTTTCCAGAGTTTATTTCTAGAAAAGGAAAGTGTTGTTATAGGTAAGACTACGAATCTTATTAAAAGTTATTATTTTTTGTAAATTAACGAAAACACTTATACAAATTAGAAATAAACAAGATTATTTATTTATATAAAAGAATCAAGCGTGAACTGCAAATGTCCCGAATTACGCCCACTGAAATCGTAGAATGTCCCAATTTACGCCGCTAATTATTTTATATTATATGGAAACTATATAACTTAATAATATTATACCTTCTTATCATCTTTTATTATATTTTAATCGTACAAAATTGAAACACTTTATATTATTACCCAACAATATCTCATTTTATCACATTATAAGGTATTTATCATATTATAAGGTACAATGTCACTTCATAGGTTAGTAATCATTTAGAAGCAAATTCAGTCGAAAATAGTCAAAAGTGACAGATCTTTGATATAGACTTTTGTGTGGGTGAAATTGATTTTCGGTGAGAATTACATTATATTTTCATATACTTGCTTTAGCGGAGCCATTTGACACACTATCACGACTTCTTTCCGGCAATTTTTTGACATTTTTACTCAGCTGTTTTGTTACACGCATAGAACGCATAGAAGCTAAGGTAGCGTAATTCGGTTCAGTGGCATAATTCGGTACATTTATCTTACGTGGAAAATTAGCGAGGCTACATTTGTGCTTCCTCAAGCGCCTCAAATTCACCTCGCACCTGTGTGAGCAATGCGCGGTTATTAAAAGCGTTTTTAAATCCACGGGGACGACCGCGACGATGATTTCTTTCATCAGAAGAATTATTAGGTGTATGCCATTTAATCTTTTTTAGCCCTCTTGTATGATTAGTTTCATATTAAAATATTGTAGTATTAAATCAAAATGTTTTAAATTAAAATTTATTTTAACTTAATTATTTTATCACCGATTTGCGTTTTTATAAAATTGGTATCGAACTTTCTAATACGTCATTCGTTATGATTCATTGGTGCACATAACCTCAAAAATAATATTTGATACGAGCGATAAAAACTTCATATTCGATACTGCATTCGATATGCATTCGGACGAGGAAAAAATGCTGCTAAAACATGTGAAGCCATTTGCTCTGTTCTTGGAAAAAATATTGGTTTCGTCGCTTTAAAGATGGTGATTTTAACATATATGATCGTCCGCGCCCTGGAACGCCGCGAAAGCTCGAGGCCGACAATTTGAAAGCGTTGTTGAGTGAAAACCTGTTCCAAATGCAAGTAGAACTTGCAGAACAGCTCGGAATTGACCAAGCAACAGTTTCAAGGCGATTGCATGAAATGAGAAAAATTCAGAAGCTCGGAAAATGGCTGCCGCATGAATTGTCGCAAAACAGCATTATCCGCCGTTTGAGCACGTGCGTCTCATTGTCTTCCAGAGAGCGGAAAAAAAGATCTTTCGTCGAAAATTGTTACTGGCAATAAAAAGTGGATCATGTATCATAATCTTAAATGTATGATAATCCTAAATCCGTGGATGGATTTCGGACGACCTTCTACGTCAATAGCACAGGTAATGGAATATACAATTTTTCGTCGCTCATTGTGTCAACCCTTATGTTCAAAGTTGCACAAATAAATCATAATGAATGGCACTTTTTTAAAAAGCTCAATACCAACCTTATAAACATACAAAATGGCGGGAAAATATTTCAATTTAAAATAATTACATTAGAGGACTGAGAAGAAAGACTAAAACTTTTGCGTACACCTGATGGTAAAATGTTCATTTTGAAAGTGGTGAGAAAAAAGAAGCGAGAGTCGCTCGCGGTGAGGACAGAGTTAGAATTCGATGCCTGATCGTATCTCGCATAATGAATGGTTCCCCGCTACTTCGCTTTTCGTCGTTGCAAAGCAGCGTCTTGGAAAGACGTTACTCGCGTGTCATAAAATAGCGAACTCCGATTTCAGTGTCTCTGTGTGTTACGGGAGTCCATTAGGTCGCTGTAACGGCACAGGTCCGCGGGGTGATTTGCGCCGAAACGGCGAAAGAGAGCACGCACGGTGTTACCGAAATAGCGGCTCTCATTGTGCGCGTGAAATAACGTAAACGAGGAAGCCGGCCGTCTTGTGTTGCAAATTTGACGTGGTCTCACGAACGAGAGTTTAATGGCAACGTTCCGCTGCGCGGAAGACGTATTCCGCTTTTTGCGCTTTTATTAATAGCGCTTGGAAGAGAGAGAGAGAGAGAGAGAGAGAGAGAGAGAGAGAGAGAGAGAGAGAGAGAGAGAGAGAGAGAGAGAGATAACAGTTACCTTATCAAGTTACTCGTTGAATTTCCAGTAGCATGGGCGTTCCTAATTCTACGCAATAATTTTCTAATAAACTCGACCATGCGCGATTCACACTCTGCGAACGGAACAAAATTCTTGTTTCGCTTCAAGTACGCTTCCTCGCTTTATTCCACGACACGTTTATAGAAATAGCCCTGCTAACTAAAAAGGGTCAGATAGATCTTTACGCTACCTACTGTTCACTATATACTAAAGAATGGCAAAGGTGTGCGAGTCTTCATCGGAAAAGGATGCACGAAGTGGGAGGTACGTAGAAAAAACTCGTGCGAACAACCCAATTGCCGACCATCAAGCTTCTCGCTCGAAGTTGCACCGAGAAAATATTTCAAGTGTCAACCTTTTGCGGTCCATTTTCATTCTTAGTAGTTCAGTGCAAAACAATGTCGATTTGGACTGCAAAGAGACCGTAAAGGACGGAATGATAAGCGTCGAATATCTCGAGGAAAAAAATTGTTAGGGCCATCCTCATGAAGCATAAGGCTCCGATAAGGCTGAAAGTAGGATGCCCTGAAAAGAGATGCTTCATTATTACCATATCAGGCCCCGAGATGGATCTTTTAGGGATCCCTTAGATTTTATGAAATAAGGCTTTGATAAGGAAAGCTGAGAAAAGTCTTGGGATTTTTTAAGGATATATGTTTAGATTTTACGAAATAATGCTTTAACATGGAAAACTGATATAGGCCTTAGAAGGATCTTTTAGACACACAAAATCAAATTTTGTTATAGAAAATTAATAAGATCTCAAGCGTGTAATAAAATTGTATAAGTAGTTTAATATTGTTTTAGTAAATATATTGTATCTGGTTCTTTTAAAAATTTTTAACTATACCGCAATTAAAAACAAATTTTATTAGTTTTATTAGTTGCTATGTTCATTAATTTTTCAAAAATTTTTCTAGTATCGCCTTTGTTTTAAAATGCAGCAACCTTTAATAAAAACAGTAGCAGGATTTTTATGTGTAAAAAATGCTATATTTTCAAAATAAAACATTCTTGTTATATACTAACAAGGTTATAAAGAAATAAAGAAATTATAGTCTAAATTTCTTGGAATAAAAAGAACGAATATTTTTACTCAAGCAACAATAAAAATATTTCCTTATAAAAGCCTATTAATATTGCCTTTTATATATAAGGCTTTTATAAATATAATTTTTACATGTCTTAAAATGATTGAGAAAGTAATTCGTTTCTTATTTTCCTAGATCAGACAATAGCGGCAAGCTCAATTAATTATCTTACTTTCGTTTTTATTCCAGTCCACCATATCTCGAGATTTCATGGGAGCGTGAAACGGCGCGCGCCTAAACACGTTACATTATTCTTTGTGTATCTGCTACATTATTATTCATATCACACTATAAAAATTCATTCTTATAAGTTAAATATATATTATTATTTCTACCAAGTTTGAAATCAACCGTCCGCTCAGTTTCCGAAAGAAAAATTCGTGAAAATAGCCTATTTTTGACCTACAGACAGGTTTCTCCCCTTAATGTTGGAGAAAAATAATCAGGCTCTTACCAGAGCTCTACTAATTTTTCTACTCGGGATGTGAGTCACCTTGTACTGTTCAATGTTTGAACTGTTACTAGGACTGTTGGCAACGTACGAGCGGCAACATACAGGCGCACACACCTCTTCCATTCAGCGATAGGCTTATTCTTCAGAATGCAGTGAACGCTAGGTAGCATAAGGTACTGGCAACGACTATTACACGCGCGCTGAGATACACGTATCCGCAACACTCACACATACACACGAACACGAACACGTGTGTACCTGCCGAGACACACCTGGCCCTTAAGGGGACGGGGATGTGCGGCGCGTACGCCTCGTTTTATGAAGGTGAGCTCGCAAGGAAGCTTTGAAGACTCAGCAAAGAAGGGTCCTCTCACGGGCGCTATTGATCCCAACGGGACTCACTCCAATCCTGAGGAGAAAAAGAAACGAAAGACGCAAGGACACCGTCGTGCTTCCCGCCGCGCCGGGCTTCCTTTGTCTCGTTAACGTTATTTTCCATTAAATCGTTCAAAATTACTGCTCAAAATTATTCAACAATTCTCATCTTCGATCAATTTCAGGGCGATGAGATGTGGCCCTTAAAGAAAAGTCAGTTTTTGTGTCTATACGCAAATTAAATGAAATTGTCTCAGAACAAATGTCCGCTTAAAATGACGAAAGATAAAGGGAAACGGTTTATTAGATATTAAAACTCCTCTCCCCTTCTCTCTCTCTCTCTCTCTCCCCTTCTCTCTCTCTCTCTCTCTCTCTCTCTCTTTGTTAGATAAATTGCAACGGAAATTCGGAGCAATGTAAAATTGTGCAATATTAGTTACTGTGCGTTTGTTTATACAATATTAGTTACTGTGCGTTTGTTTATGCAATACTAGTTACTGTGCGTTTGTTTGTGCAGGTGAGTTCTGATAAATGGAATTTCGAAACTTATTTGCAAAGCGAAATAGGTTGACGTAGAAAGATTCGTTTAAGAAGAAATTGATATTGCGGTGACGGTTTCGTGGTATCGCTTCTATTATTTTAGCCTATTGATTCTCTCTGCTCCGCTCGGTTAAGATCGCGCCTAATCGAGTTTTCATGCACAGAATTTCCGACTCTGCGACGTTTCCCCAGTGTCGTGACATTCATCGGCATGCACCGACTCGTTTCGTAACGCGACCTTAATTTCGACGGTGGATTCTTCGGCAGATTTAAAGCGGATAGCCGCGAACGCTGCTGAAATTATAGCTCTGAATTCCTTTGCATTGTGCGTCCTTTGCGCAGCTGAGTATCAAACTACGAGCTAATATTGTAGGCTTAAAAATTGCATTATCTACGCTCGAAAAGTTTAGACTGTCGAGTTTAAGATCGAACACACATTATAAATATAAAAGCCTCGGTGCACCAGGATCGAGGCAGCGCATCTCAAGTTCGGGCGATTTTCTCTCTCTACTCGATAGCGTATCGGCCGAACGAGAAAGTCCTTATTGATCCTGAAAGTCCTGCCGCCGCTTCGGCAGCGGCGTCGCCAAGGACGCTCTAAGCGGAACGCGAACTTTCGCTCGCACCTACTTTTCTAGGTTAAACGGATTTTCAACATTTGATTTTCCGGTCACCCGCATCTCTCTCTCTCTCTCTCTCTCTCTCTCTCTCTCTCTCTCTCGTCTCTCGACACGGTTAAGCGATAACGGTTCGCTGCGACTATCCGCCGACGACAAGAGTCGCCGCTCGCGCGTTTACGAAAAACGTTAATCGTTCCGTCGCGTCGTGTCGTTCCAACGAAATTTCCGACGGCTGGAATTAGTCGCAGCCGAGCACGACGCAATTAATTCAGTCCACGGCGCAATCGACGTGCTGCAGCCGTCGATAGGAAGAGCGTCGAATCGCTGACGCGCGTCACGCGCGTGAATCGAATATATGATGATGATGATGATTGGAGCGATGTGTACTTTATTTATCATGGGTGCGCCAGCGCCCAGCCCTACCACGCTCCAGATACCTTTTATTCCGACACACCCTGTAGGACCTTTGACAATCACCGCGTAAAGCGCGCCCGCGACTTGCGCGCCGAATGGCGTGAGCGAACACGAGGAGGAAGGAAGGAAGGAAGGAAGGAAGGGAGAAAAATCTCCCGGACTGGAAGTCGTCCCGACGAAGTGAGATTTCGTCGAAAACTGCTTTCCGGACAGCTCCCTGTATATACAATTTTCCTTCCGCGTTTTATTGTTTCAGAGGAGAGTCTGCGCGCCATTCATCGTCCCATCCGCGTCTATTTATTTGCCCACGTCGGGAAAACGGACTCTCCGCGGTGCTGCACTGTTTCATCTCCCGTCCGGCTGGGTTTGTTTCATTTCGCCGGGTATTAAACAACGAATAGACGAAAATGAACGTGGGCGGTGGCGCACGCACCCGCGCCGTCCCGAGTACCGATCGATTACGTAATCTTACCTTTGATCTCTGGAGCTGGAGATTTTGTACCTCTGGAAATTCCTTCGCGTCTCCTCTAGTCTCGTGAGTTCGTCCGGACGAATGGCGCAGGAAGTGACGGCGATCCATGGTGAAAATCGACCGAGCTCGGAGAGCTTCTGAAAGCCGACGGAAGATACTTTACTGACCAAGTAAACAAGATTTATTTCTACTACAAACGATATGCACAAGTATCATTTATCGCGTATTTCGTAAACGAAATTTACTATCAGACAGCCATCTTGTCTACTCGCGAGTACGCGATATAAAGATTCAAACTTTACTTCCTAACTTTAGCTAACCAATTCTTAACCGTAACTATTGAAGTTCCTGCCCAAACTCTACCCCAGGCAGAACAGAAAATCATGATGACATCAAAGTGACGTCAAAATGATGAGGAAAACTCATTTTTTCACCATGATTCGGTCATTTTCTCGTCATTTTGATGTCATTTTGATGCCACCATGATTTTCTGTCCTGCCTGGAACTTTTAAAACGTAAAGACGTTTTACCTTATTCCTCAATTACTCTCGTTGACTCCTCATCGCTATGTCAAAAAGAGTCTTATCCCGTATTTCCTTCGTTTCATGAAATCGCCGAGAATACTCCACGAGATACTTTTGCATCACGTTCAAAATAACAAGGTTCAAGAAAGAAGTGCGCTCGCACTGATGGATTCGCGCACGACGTCATCGCGACAATCTGCCCCGCCGATTGGCGGCGGCGCGCGTGACCCTAGTTACTTTTGACTGGAGCCATTGGGATTGGTCGCTCGCGCTTGAGTTTGCCCAATTGTGCGACTCCATTCGAATCTCGCGGTTACGCGATGAGTGACGTAGCGATGCAGGAATGCGCGGTAGTTATGCAGCGTTGCGTCACATCCCTGCCACAGCTATCGGCATATATTCCGTGCTGTAGAGCATACTTCATGCTCGGGTAAACGTCAGCACTGTAAATAGAAGTGCTGGAAGTGCTTTGAGAACGGAGGCGCGGGTCGTCTTCGTGTGCGCAGCGACGTAATTGCGTGCGGCTCAAGTTCTTCGAGCAACATCCCACAACGTCGACGTAAAACCGGGTAGCTGAAGCGAAAATGGCCAATTCCCCGGTGTCAAATCCGGTAAGTACTCGTGTCGACTGCTTTGCGCATTAATAGGATCTTCATTGATCCGCAACAAACCCGCATTGCTGATGCTTCTGCGTCTTTCGAGATGCGGATCATAATCTGTTGGTACTTGACTATTAGATAAATTCACATTAAAGCACAAGCTTGTGCCCGTGATGCTCATCGTTGTGAACTGAATCGACGGGCGTGTACTCGAGTATAATTTAACTTATTAAAATTTATGAATTGATTACGAGCTATTAGCATTTCTCATTATTCAATTGTGTTGTTTAGAAAGTATGTACTTGAATGTAAGCAGCATTCAAAGTTATACTACGCACAAGATTAAAATCTCTTTTGTTGCTATTTTTATGAAATTATTTACCTACAGTTTGACATTTGCAATTTCTTCACTATTTGTAATAGGCAATTCCGTATGTGGGAGAGGTGGAAGGAGGCCTAAGAGCAGGTACGATGGTGAAAATACAAGGCAAAGTACCTCCTGATGCTGTCAGATTCGCTGTCAATTATCAGCTTGGGCCGTCATTAAATCCAAGAGATGATATAGCCATTCATGTGTCTCCACGCTTTTCTGAAGGCTTCATTACCCGAAATCATATAGAGTCTATGAACTGGGGCATAGAAGAGAATGCTGGCCCAGTGTGGATTTATCCAGGCCAGGAATTTGAGATGTTGATCCTGTGCGATTATCACTGCTACAAGATAGCTATAAATAGCAACCACTTTGCAGAGTTTGCTCATCGATTGCCATTCATTAAAGTTACCCATCTGGTGATTGATGGTGATGTGGAGATACACTCAATCATTTATGAGCAAATAAAACTAGATGCATCAAAGTCTCCTGCTGCAACATCAGATATACCAGCTGCCAATTTTGGACCACCACGTAAGAAACCACATTTCTTTTTAATATAACATATTTTGGATTTTATATAGAATGTCTTTTTGAGTACATTGACTTGATGAATCATCTGGAGTTCTATTCCTCTAGCACCAGGTGGATTATACCCGACATTAGGACCTCAGGGTGGATATGGACCTGCTCCTCCAGTCGGCTATGGTCCTCCTCCCGATGCCTACGGCGGTCCTAATGGCTATAATCCATCAAGAGCTTATGGATATCAGCCTGGTCACGAGAAAGCAGAGGAAGAAGATGCCTTTGGAGGCTGTTTAGACAAAGTTGGATTAGCGTTAGGCGGATTAGTAGCAGCTGGAGGAGTAGCGGCAGCTATGCACGCGCTAAATGTAAAAAAAAAAAACTGAAAGCTATTGCCATACGTTATGATATGATATGATACATTAGTGCAATTTTTAATTAATTAATGCATTACTTGCAGAAGAAGAAAGAAGAGACTGACGAAAAGGATCACGAGAAATCGGACGCTACCAAGTCGAAGACAGAGAGCGAAGGTGGTTTGGGAAACTTAGGATCTCTCGGGATGGCCCTAGCCAGCAGCCTGGCGAGCAACGCCCTGCACAGCAACACGCACGCACAACAAGGCTATCCTCCCCAGGAATCAGGTGGCGGAGGTGTATTGGGATCTATTCTTGGAGCGTTGGGTACATACTATATTTATAACTTATATTTCTCAAAAATACTGTGCATGATACGATCGAGCGCACATACATACATTCACGATTCAGCGAGACAATTGAAACTGAAACATATCATAGTAGATAATAGTAACTCTCCGCAAATAGATACATGTCGTGATTCAGGAATTCGTTTAAGTCAGAAAATCTATAATCAAGCGCCAGCGTGACTGGTCGGATGACATCATCCCATTGGAATTATTGCCAAGGACGGGAATGTTTCTCACACAAGATAAATAGCAGATGATCATCTGCCTAAGATACATGCTTGATACCATAACTAGCTAGAGAGCAATTTATTCCCCATTTGTGTGCGCGACGTCTGTGTGTGACGTTTATGTTCTTTTGTATCAGGTGGTGCTGGTGCTGGTGGAGCACCTCAACAACCAACGTATTCTAGCCAGCCATCCGGCAGCGATGGAGGCCTAGGCGGAACGCTCGGATCCATACTAGGTGGTGTTCTTGGCGGCGGTGGTCATCAACAACCCTCAGGAGGATATCAGCCTTCAGGAGGATATCAGCCTTCAGGAGGATACGGTGGTTATCCATCGTCTGGTGGATACGGCCAAGGTTCAGGCGGGTCGAATCTTATATCGGACATAGGATCCGCGATTGGTTCCTCTTTGTTCAGTTCAGCTTTGGATGGTCTGAGCAAACGTGGAAAAGATGTAAGCGAATCACTTGGATCTATTTTCAGCTCGAGCGACATGTAAAATTATAAAATAATTTTTCTAATATCTTGCAAATTGTTCTCATACGCGTAGAAATCTCACGATGACTATCCCTCCGGACCACCACCACCGAATTACGGACCACCGCCTCCGAGTTACGGGCCACCGCCTCCGAGTTACGAGCCGCCGGCGCCTCCAAAACCAGCCCCGCGTCCGAACACTCCACCGGCTTCCGGCGGGCATAAATTAAGCGCGGACGAGATTTCGAAGGGGCTTGGACTGGACGATTAAACGCGTCAAGAACGTGGGGAGTCGCGGGCCGCAAGTACACGCAAATTGACGACGCTACTGTGCTCTCTTGTTGCTTCGAAACGAAGTCCACGTTGAGAATCTCATTTATTGAAATAGCGCGACGCGCTTATTTGCCTCTCGGCAACAACAGATCTTAAGTCGCATCAGCAGCTGTACGAAATGCGAATTCTCTCGAATTATATGTATGAATATCATCGTACAGTAAAATATAATGTTATACGGTTGATATTTTAATAGATTATAAGCTCGATCCGAAAGTGCTTTTAAGGATTTTGAGGGTTGTTGCATATCTTAGATAAAAATCAGGACGGGAATCGATTATACTCCGCTTTTTAGGAAGCCTTCCATAAAAGAATACAGTCGACAGCTATACACTTGTAGCGACACAAAGTTGATATTTTTTAAGATTTATTATATTTTTATAAAAATACTTTATTTTATACGAGAATGTGGCCTTATAAAGAGAGAGAGAGAGAGAGAGAGAGAGAGAGATGGATACATACAAATGCCTTATATATTTAAATTGCAGATGGATAATTATTATTTATTACATTTATTATTTATATTGAAGAAAATATATCTTTATGTATATCTCGAGTGGGCTCTTTTATCAATTGCAACGCGCCAAGTCGAGATTATCCTACGTACGCGTTTTCAGTCGTGATCAAGAACTTCTGTCGAGGACGTCGTTTCCAGTACCACGTTATATTTTTTCTGAAACCCGAATTACAGTTTAGTGCGGTTGACACCTAATTGTAATAACAACCGAAATTCTCATTTGCGGAAGATTGCGAGAACGCCAAACATACGTCAGTTTCAGCCTTCAACGCTTCGAGCTCCATCTTCTTCTTCCTGTTGAAGAATCCGATCTTGATTAAAGCCAGTATTAGCAGTAGCAGCAGTACGATACCTAACGCGATCGAAAGCACTAATATCCACACAGCTATGCGCTCAGCTATCGGCGAGCCCAGAAACGTTGTAGCGACCAGGGCGGCGTCCGGCTTATGACCGTTTCGCTGGGTAATATTGTACGGCTGCGTTATGGCGACGTTACCTTCGGACACGAAAAACACGATGTCCTTGTCCTTCATCAAAGCGGCTGCAAAGTTGAGAATAAAGATCAAGTTAGTCTCGCGCGAAACGTTTCACTCCGCTCCATCTCGTATCCATCTTACCCTCCTGCGTATCGCATTACACACAGCGTTGACGCCGCGTAATGTTTTACTTGCCGTGAAAATTCGGTACTTGCAGATCCAACGTGACCAGCAGCTTCGCCACGGACAACGTGCTCGCGAACGGTCCGACTTTGCAGCTGACCTGCTCGCACCTTACCGCCTCGTTCGTGCAATTAATATACAACGTTCTGTTCGCAGACGGCAGGTCCAACGACGAGTACTCGTTGCTGGAGTTGACGTGCCTGCTGTCGTCCGCCACGAACCGCGGCGACTCGAGCACGAATGCGGCAGATGCGATTTTCAGATCGCCCTCGGTGAACGGCGCATCGGTGCGATTGAAGTCACCGCAATGAAACGCCGACCCGTCCATCGTGCCGACGATGCTCTCGATATTGGCGACTGTGATGTCGCCGATTCTGTGGCGCCGCCAGTGCGTCGGGATCCTCAAGGTCAAGGCGACCTCTTCGATCGGACTGACGCCGAATCGCTGGACCTCGTAGAAGTGTTGGAACCTCACATTGTCCAGCGGTATCTCCTTGTTCTCGCGTGAGTACGAGTACGAACTCACCTGCGCTTTGCTGAAACGAGGACAACGATGAGATCCAACGCGATCGCGCGAGAGACCTTGCAGCATCGGATCCGCCACGACGAGAGTGCGTAGAAATCTGTACCAACCCGACGATCGCTATGTCCATATCCACATCGAAGTACACGCTGGTGGCGTGGCTGTTGTCGCTCGGCGTCGACTCGGTGCTGTGGGTGCTGATGTTCGCCTGTATCACCGCCTGCCGCACGTCGTACGTCACCATGCTCGTGTCCAGCTGCAGCATCAACGATTTCTACAAAAGCACCGGCTGATGAGTCTCTTTCTCCGCCGGTCGGACGGTCTTTCCGAACGGTAGATGATCGTACATTCGTTCTCAGAGGATTGCCGATCTCGCAGACCACCACGAGCTGGGTGTTGCTCGTGCGCGAGTTCTCCGTGCACTCGGACGGGATACTCGCCAACGACAAGACCTCGATGGCGATGGTCACCTTGGTCTGATACGCCGCCTCGCCGCGGTTGCGAGCGTCGACGCGCAGCGAGATGGTCGACGAGGAGCCAATGACGTAGCTGTTGTTCGGCTGCAGGTCGGTGGACAACGTTACGTTCAGGTCGGCCACGCATATTTCATCGTCGCCACAGTCCACGGCGAACGGCAGCTTCATGAGATCCTCGGTCTTCGATAGGAATTTGTTTATCATGACGCAGGATATGCAGTGCGCGTCTCTCCACGAAGAGTTCTTAACCTTCACGGAGAAATCGTCTTCTAGCTCCACAGACACGGATACCTCGAGCGGATTCAGTATGTCTTGTACCTCTCCCTGAAGCACGATTATATGAAGATATAAATTCCATTCAATGCCGATTGTGTCGACATGCACGAGGACATGTACGTTTTCGCGTACCATAAAGTACATCTCGAATGAACTGTGCGAGATACTATTCCTGTGAAGGACGTCTGGTATCCTGTAGATCCCATTATGATTGCTTTGCCCGCGATACGCGACTCTGCCGTGCGTCTGGTCGATCCTCAAGACCTTGACGATTCCTGCAACGACGGTAACGAGCTCAGACGTTTCGTGAGTACTTAGACCACTTCTTCAGGGAAAGAAGCAAGCTTTCACGTTGAAAGCTTTCTCGCTGCTGCTATTCCTGAAGAAGCGGGTTGAGATGCTCACGAGTATTCGAATATGCGGTATAACCTTCAAGCTGCATTGGAATTCATAAATTAATTTGAGTAACTCGTACTCGCATTCTCGTCGAAAAGAAATCGAAAAGAAAGCTCGGTCGCAGACTTACTCAGACTCTCAGGTACGTATGCGCCCTCGTAGTATACCTGCACGTCGATCACGAAGGACGTCGTGTTCCTCAGCAGTCTGATCTTTCGCAGGTGCTCCAGCGTCACGTTCACCGTGACCACCGGCACGGTCCTCAGCAGAACGACTTTCTCGGACAGGTAGGCGCCCACGGCGAAGTCAGGGTACCTGTCGCCATTGATGTCGCGAGGCTCTGAGATGGAGATGCCGAAGCCGCGCATCGGCAGCGAGTAATCCGAGCCGACCAGTCGCTGGCTGTACCTCCTGAAGACGCCGTCCAAGTTCCCGTGGTATATGTACACCGCGCCGCCGCTCTCCTCTTCGTACGGCGCACCCACGGCGAAATCACCGTAGCCGTCGTAATCGACGTCACCCAGGCACATCAAGGCGGACCCGAATCTACCGCCGGCGACCTTGCCGTCGATCTTAGTCAGCAGCTTGAAATTCGCCTGCATGTAAAGCACGACGCTTCAGCTTTTAACGTCTCGTAACGGAGAAATGCGAGATTCACCGGGAGAAACATCTCGACAAACCCCTCGGAAGCGAGTCGACTTTGTCGCGCTGAGAGAAAGTCTCTTCGGGGAAATCTGGACTTTGAATGCAACGATCAATTTAGAGTCTAAGGTAAATCTAGAGGACGACCCGTGCGACATTACAAATGCCTCCAAGTGCCGAATAAAGCAGTCCGATGAGTTTGTCTGTCTGGCACCTTGAAGCATTTGTGTGACGTTAACGGTTCCCACTTCTAGAATCTAGAATTGAGAAACGCCTCAGAGGTATAAATAAATAGCAGCGCGCGGAGACGCTGAGGAAGTGAACGTCGAAGAACCGAATGTTCGATAAGAGAGATGACTATGCAACTGATTTCATTATCGTCATTCTGAGATATTCCTCGGCAAATCTGCGTGACTCCGTGTTTGCTGCTCGATATATATCGATACGCACGCTGTGTTGCGTTGTGAAGATATAGACACGGCCTTCGTCCAGTTCTTCAGCCCAATACGGTGCACCGACGATCAGTTCATCTTTGCCGTCGTTGTTGACGTCGCACGACGTTAGAGCGGCACCGAAGTACTCCCCGATTTGTTTGCTCTCTAGCTTCGCTTTTACCGATATGTATTCCATTTCCGTCGTAGGAAAGGTAAAAACGAGGACTTTCCCGAGCAAAGCGGCGCCCTTCGCTGCGCCGGCCGCGTACAGAATGTCATCCTTTTTGAAATAAGCGCCCGCTGTTATGGCGTATCCTGAAAAGTCACCGTATGTGCAAGTACATAGAGTCCCTCGGTCGCTGAAGAGAGACATCGAAGTGTGTAATTCTCCTCTAAAAGTGAGCCCAGACTTGTGTCGCATCACCGTATCGTATCATAATTGCGTATTACGATCGGCCAAATGTGAACGGGATGCCGTAAACCAGGTCCAGACGTGTGTGTCACCATCGCGCTTCCTTCCTTTCTTCTTCAATAAATAATGAAGAAAAATGTAGCTAGCAGCAGTTAACTGAGTTGAGAAAGAGGCATTATCTCTGCGGGAGGTAACGCGGAACTAAAGATACGAACGCATGCTAGGTAGAAAACTAAAAATAAAATACTGACTCCAAGTAGTCGAATCGTATCTTCCTATCACCTTGATATGCAGATACGATGCAGTATCCCGCTTATACTTACGATACCCGTTACGATACGCGATCATGATACGATATGATGATGCGACACAAGTCTGGACCTACCTTTATTAGGGCCGGTTGTTCCAACTTCTTGGAACTAAGTTAACTGATAGTTAAGTCATACGTCTGTCTTGGTCTAAGTTGAAGGAAGAACAAAGACCAGTCCTGAGTCTCATACATGAAGTCTTCACTGACTTTTTACCCAGATAGCACAAGATATCCCATATCGCCTGGAACGTACCCCGAAGACGGTGCCTTCAAGACGACCTCGGGACGTTTGTGCCACCTGGGTATAGCGAGACAAGAAACGTAAGAAGTGAGATAAGAATTACCGAAATAATCGCGAAAATAATGATGCTCTGTCCTTCCGGCGACTAAGGGAATGATCGTGCGCGAACGCGTTTCGTTGAACGCAGCGGTAATCAGTACCGTATCGCCTGTCCAGGCGAACACGCCGGGGCCACCCAGCGCGATGTCCGCACTGTTGCCCCACGACTTCATGTGTAAGGAAAAGCCGACTTGGGCAAACGCGTAGTTATAGTGGGATGTTTCGTCGCTGAGCTTTCTTTGTCTGGTGGCGTTGAAAACTGGTAGCCAATGCCTCTTCGCTTCTCTGTCGAACGCGTCGGCTCCGCTGGCCAACGTCCCGTAGCAAATACCTTGCATGTAATGGGTGCTCACTTTCCACCGAGGCCCGCAAACCTATTCAAACGAAACTGCTCGTTGAATAATGAACGAGCGCTTGTGCTTGGCTGTTGCACAAAAGTTTCGAGAGAACCGTAAAATCGTGGGCGCTCCCGCTGACAAGTCGAAGTCAAGGTTTGCTTAAAGCGAGAAACGAAGCAAGGAGGAACTTTCCTTCGTTATCCGAGTGCTGACAATTCAACTGGCGCGGGTAGCTTAACCCTTTGCTGCATAGCGGTCCTCTCAGAATGCCACCTAGCTTGTTCAAGCTTGTTTCTCCAATAATTGAAATTCTTCACATATCTCTTTACACACATATTTGGTATTGCTGGACTACTAAAATGTTCCTCTAACTAATACATCAACTTTTAGAGTCAGTTCAAACAAGTAACTTATTATTAATAAGCATATACTGAACAAAACTGTCATTCTTAGAGAATAAATTCGTTTGCATGAAATTTTAAGCAATAACGTATATATTCCAAAACCATTATCTGCGGGTTTCTGGGGTCGCTGAATACAAATCCGGTGTGAAAAATACAAAATTCAAAATGGCGAACCCAATACGGCGGACGGAATTTTCAAAATCAGTCGAATTCGCTTGAAACTCGTTACTCGGGGGTTTTTGAAGTCGATGAATACGAATCCGATGTGAAAAATACAAAATTCAAAATGACGGATCTCACATGGCGAACATAATTATAGAAATGAAACAAACTGACTGCGCTTGAGAACCGGGCAACCAGCTGACCGGTATCAGCCGAACCTTGCCGCAAACATCCGTCATGGTTCTGGCATTTCGAATTTTCGATAACGAATTTGTAATTAGCAACCTCGAGCACCCTTAAGCAACAAATTTCAAGCTGATTCGGCTGATTTTGAAAATTTCGTCCGCCACATTGGATCTGCCATTTTGAATTTCGTATTTTTCACACTGGATTTGTATTCAGCGACCCTGAAAATCTCCGAGTAACAAGTTTCACAAAATTACATATTCGCTAGAAAAAAACACATGCAACAAAGGGTTAATGCTCGAAGTACGCTGAAGTACTCCTCTCGACAATCGGACCTTCTCCGTGAGGAAATCGACACGAGCGATTCGGCAAGGAAAAGGAAGGTGGCCGGGTGAGCGCGATTATCCCGAACTGTACAATTTACCGCGTGGAGTCAATCGGTACTTGGGAGATGAACAACGACGCACCACAACCCTGGCCGCTGTCTTGTTCTCCACAGCGATGCTCGCGCCGATCCATGCATTGTCCTTGACTTGCACGATCCGTTTGTCGCGAGGGAATACACCGTTCTTGGAGCTGTCGAGCAGCCATTCCTTGCACACACCGGACATCGCGCACGTGAAAACTGTCCCCGGCTCGTTGACGCGCCGCGTCGCCGTGGAGTTGGCCCGCGGCGCCCCCGCGAGCAACAGCGGACCGCCCGCACCCGCGTACAGAGCTACGGAGAAGCCGAAGTAACTGCCGCGTCGTTGCGGCGACACGCGCACAGGATCGCTGAATATCAGGACATTGCGCGAGTCCACGTTGTACGCTGACGGATTGCACCGCAGGATCATCAGCAGCAGGACGAAGGTGCGTATGTGCGAGCACACCGGCGAATTCGTACGCGCGCTTAACATTTTAGGGTGATCACCTCCTGAGGAGATCTACGTGGCCGTGTGGCGCGAAGTCGCGCCCAAGCGGAAGCTTCCTCCGAAGAGGAGGAAATATCTCACCGCAGGATGTGGTAGATCCAGATACCGCAGCAATATCGTTTACGCGAATCCAAGTCCACTCTCCATGTTCACCGTGCGCCGAAGAGCAGACGGACAGACTCCGTCCCGGCGATCGCACGCCGAGTCGTGGAACGAGAGGAAGATCGCAACGAAAGAAAGAGAAGAAAGAAAAGCAAGAAAAAGAGAGAACAAGAGAGATCGCACAGAAAAGCTCGCCTCGTGTTTTTTTTTTCCTTTTCTCTCGTTTATTCTTAATCAGTTAATAAAGATGTATATAAATGCAAAATTAAATAATGTAATATATAGTTACAATAATTCCTCAACGTTCAACGCATAGGAAAAAAATGTATACCAATTTATTATTTTATTACTTTCCGTCTCGCACAAACCATGCTCAACAATACACATTAGCCGAGTCGCAATATTTAAGCTAACGCGGCGCGTTAACAATCCGCGTCTACTTGCTCGCATCGCGGCGACGTTTTCACCGAGGATCTCGATTACATGCGATTTAATGGCCAGATCCGAAAAAACGTCCGTCTTCAGCAATAATATAATCGAACTCTCCTAGATTAATCAAGCTTGACAGCCGATAATAATGGCATCGGGGACGAGAGATACAAGAGCGGTACCACACATCAGTAATTTTGCTTTTTTTCTTTTCTTTTTTTTTTTTAATCTAACCAGTGACCGGCGTGGGATCGATCGAATCGCCGGCCGTACTGGCTGCAACCAGTGTGATTCGAGATGCTTGCTTTTACGACTCTCAATTTGCCGACCGTGTCACGAAAGGAAATTATAAACATCGAGAACGATCCTGACGAATCTCTCAGAAACCGCGCGAAGAGGGTGAGCCAGGAGGACATAAGGGTCGGATGAGGGGGGGGCAAGGGGGAAGGAAGAAAACACAGTACATGCACGTCGGATCGGGAGATACGGACGACAAGGTGTCTAAAACAAGGTAGAAAAACGATCGACCGCATATTCGCGCGTGTAACCCAACTTAGTGTTATAAAAATATACTTCAAGGAATCACAGATACATTATGTACAAAGGGAAGGAAGGGGGTGCGAGTCGGAGGGTGGCAGAGTTGCGAGGAGCGACGTCGTTCTGGGAGCTCAATCGGAAGAGTCGGTTGTCTCGGACGTGGTGGAGATCGTCTGGGTTGGTGGCGCGGCGGTGGTGGTGGTGGTGGTGGTAGTGGTGGTGGTGGTGGTGGCGGTGGCGGCGGCGGCGGCGGATCGATTGCGATAGCTCCTCCTCGCCACGTCCACCTTCTTACGGAAACACTCGAAACTCTTGAGCTTTTGCTCATGGTCGGAACTGTCCGCATCCCGTTCCTTACGCGTTTGTCCGCTACTCTTCTCCCCCGTGGAGACTCCCGACTTGATACCGCTGTCGGGGGAACAAGGAACTTGAAGCGGTTTCTTGGTCGGCGTCGACGGTCCGTCCTCGCGCGCCTTGCCGGCACTAGCACCGTTCCTCCAGCCGAACCACTCCTCCTCCGTGTCCTCGTCGAACTTGGCTCGCTTGCACGACTTTTTGCCGGAGCTCTCGCTGCGGCAATTGTTTTTACACTTGCCCCGGTGCTTCCTTCTGTGCGCCTTCGCGGATGTGTCTGAGTCGGTTTTAGAATGTTTTCGTTTCGCGGGGACGTCGATGTCCTCGGAACTACTGCTGCTGCTGTTACTGCTGCTGCTGCTGCTGCTGCTGTTGCTGCTGCTATTGTTGTTGCTACTGCTGCTGCTGCTGCTGCTGCCGCCGCTGCTGTTGTTGCTGCTGCTACTGCTGCTGCTGCTGCTGCTGCTGCTACTGGTGCTGCTGGTAGTGCTGCTGTTGTAACTCGCGTGTTTCACGTCATTCTCGATTGTGTTGGCGACGTATCGCGATCTACGGGAAATCACACCGGAACTCGTGCTAGGTTGAGCGACATCAACAGGTTGTTCGTCATCACTATCCGAGTCACTATTGATTTTTAACACGGTACACTTTCTCCTCGTTCTGCTTCTCCTGCCGGATATCCTGGCGTGTTTTCTCTTCACGCCCTTCAGCTTCGATCTGGATTTGGATCTGCATTTCGCGCGCGCACTGTCCCCTTCACTGGCGGAACACGAAGCGGAACGTTCGGCCGTGTTTGTCGAATTGTTGCACGTCGTCGTGCCGCAGTCCGTCGTGGCTAGCCGCATGAGCTTCTCCCTGCGAGCCGCGATGAGTCGAGTTATACGATTCGGCGACCCCAGCGGTCGCTCGGGAGCTACGCCGGCTTCCGATGCCGTGGAGTCGGCTACAAAAGTAAGTAAGTATCCATTGCTTCATTTGATCGTTGAAGAGAGAGAGAGAGAGAGAAAATCAATGATGTGTGAAAAAAATTATGAAGCAGAAAATTATACAAGGTGTCCGGAATTGTTTGGAAACAAAAAATTGTGAAGATTAATCAAACTGAGAAGAAGAGTCATGCACCATTTTGCAAAATTCGCAATAGTTATAAAGTTATATCGATGATTGAAAATGACCGCATCAAAAGGTTCTTTTAATCGGTTGAAAATTTGCGTACTTATTTGCAAAATGGTAAAGGACTTGTTTATTCACGATGACCTAATCTATAATCACATGATTGTGGTTATTGTGTCTAGCAAGGTATAAGTATATTGAACTTTGAATCCTGAATCTTGAACCTGTTGCTAGGCGTCATATAATTGTAGATTAGGTCATTCTGAACAAAAAAGTCCTTTATCATCTGCAAATAAGTAAGCAAATTTTCAAGTTATCAATTAAAAGAACCTCTAGATGTGGTCATTTTCATCATTAATAACTTAATAACTATTCACATATGATCATTAATAACTTAATAACCATTGTAATTTTTGCAAAATGGTATTTGACTTTTCTTCTCAGTTCGATCAGATAATTAATCTTCACAATTTTTCGTTTCCAAAAGACCCCGGACATCCTGTACAAATATGCGTCCGAGTTGCTCCTGCTTGTTCAAAGTTATGAGCTGTACCGTCGAAATCCGACTCGCTGTACGGCTGCCCGGTTACCGGGTTGATTTCGGGCTCGCCGTTAGGAGTTTGCGGCGCTGTCGGCCCATCCTCGGAGCTCCAGCCTTCGATCTCGCGCTGCACGAGGGAGTCGAAGAAGGCCATCATCCGCGAATCTTCCCGGGTCGACTGGTGGCTATAGTCGTGCGTCATAAACTGGCCGCTGCGCAAGACCAATTCGATGTACTCGTCGTGCGTGTACACTCGTCGCTGTTTCTCCTGCTTGCCAGCGTCCCTCTGGAGAAAAAGACACGCGATGACGTCAGTTCCGACATTCTTCGGCTTCTAAGTTGCATCTTATCGTAGAATGTTACATAAGCCACGCGCGATAACGAACCTTCAGTCCTCCTAAACTCCCAGCCCCGAGCGGAAACGGACTCCAGATCTTGATGATCTTCTCCACACCGGACGACGCGAAGATGCAACTCGCCTGGTTGTACCGCACTTGATTGACGATCGATCTGTGACCATGCAGCACCATGTGAGCGGATTCCACCCATTTCACCTCCGTCGACGGGATCTTCCACATGTACAGATTAAAGTCATCGGAACCTGCAAATTCAACGTGTAAAATAACGCGGACCTTTCACGGGGACTGAGAGTCACGTATCTCCCCCCCCCCGCTGTTTCTTCTTTTCTCTTATTTCTATGGAACACTCGCCAGAAAGCACGTATTCGTCGTTGTCTCCGGCGAAGCAGCACGACTTCATGGTGCAACTATTGTAGTAGCCCGGGTGATCGAATTCACACAAGTGTGTGGGCGAGTCGACCGCGTAGAGGACCGGCGGCAGTCTTCTCCGTAGGGCCAGCAACCGGTTACCCAAAGCGTTGAATCTGACATTCATACAGCTCTGCGCCGGAGTCTCGCTTCCATAGCGTAACACAGGCCTGTGAGGAGGAAAGGAGGCGTAAGGTGACGATTAACAGCTCTCAAACCAATCAAGACGCGCCTTCCGGGCTGAGAGAGGAAAGTTGGCGAGCGCCCCTTTACTTACTCCAAAGGTTTTCGCACGTCCCACATACTGACACCTTCCTTGGCATTGGCGGTGGCGAGCATTCTGGGGTCCACGGGGTTGAACATGACGGAGTGAAAAGCGGTTTTGTACTGCGCCAAGCAGAACGTCTCCGTGGTGCTAGAGCCGCGTATGTCGTAAATCAGGACTCTGCCGTCGTCGCAGGCGCTAGCAAAGACGTTGTCATTGTGCGGATGGATGGACAGACCGTAGACAGGCTTCTCGTGTAGGAAGAAGTTGAGCACATCGCTCCTGCAACATGGAAACGGGGTTGTCATGTTCATGAAGACGCGTCTCCAGTGTGCCGCTGTGAGAAGCAGTGCCTTACGTTCCCAAATCGTGGACTATAACCTGGTCGTCGTTACCCGCGGAAAATATCTTGGTCTTGCTGCTGTCGTAACCGAGACAAAATATATTGCTAACGTGTTGAGCTTTCATCACGGTGGGCTTGCCCACACCTCGTATCGCCTGCTCCACTTTCCACAATAGGACTCTTCTGTCATCGCCACCTGTGGAAATAGCGTCACAAACGAATATGATTCGTCTACTTTTAGAACGCGAGTCTCGCAAGTCGAGTTTCCCCGTTGGCAGGACACCGCGCGAATAAAAGATGCCCATTCTGACAATCTGACGTCGGGGCACGTTTAATCCGTGAAAGCAACGGCTGTTTACTAACATCATTATCTTCTCGATAACGAATATCACACCGATCGTTAGTCCGTGACTACACTATGCTATATATTTAAGAAGCATGCCTCGTTAAAGCGCTCATTATTCACAGCACCGCCGCAGGTCGCGCGAAAAACTGCAGAACAATAATTCATGCGATGCGAGGAGGTCGATATTTCCGTTGAGTTTGTTCGAAATCAACGGGCACTGTGTCGCGAGGGGATGACAAAATAAAAAGGAGAACAAAAAAACAGGAACAAGTGCACGCTTAATATCAGCCGTGCGATCAATCAGCCATAAAATCACTCCCGCCGTCGGGGAAGAGACATTTAAAGCGCTCGAACTTTCGATATGTAACCAAGAGAGAAACCACAAAAAACTAAAAATAGAAGTTACTATCTAAAAATTATACACACGTGCGGCAGCGACGATTCATCTTAGCCCTAAACGCGAATCACGTCGCGACGTGTCGGTCAAACGGAGCCGGAGGTAGAGCCACCCCCCTCCCGCAAGAGCGAGATAGAAAGAGAGAGAGAGAGAGAGAGAGAGAGAGAAAAATAGAAGAAAACTTCTACAGCGGGTCCTCCCTCGAGCCGACGAAAGAACGACACGTCCGCGAGAAGTTCGCGGACTCACCGGAGACGAGCAGATCGCCCTGATTCGAGAACTCGATCGCGTTGACGCATCCGTAATGGGACAGCAGGTCCTTCCTGTAGAGATTCTCAGAGTTCTCGAATCTGGCATTCATCAGGCTCTTGCAGTAATCGACCTTGTCGTCGATCTGTCGCGCGACCACATACGACAGTACGCTGCACTCGGACGGATAAGCCATCTTCTTGTCGCCGCCGCCGTTGTCGTTGCCGTTGCCGTTGCCGCCTTTGCCCTTGCCCTCGCCCTCGCACGACTGTCGTCGGCGACGTCGTCTCCTGAGACCACCAGCCCGATACCGGACCCTGTTGCCTTCCTCTTCCTCAGCTCCTTCAGCTGGCCGGCCCTCCCTCTTCCATAGAACGTTGCGCGACGACGTTGCCGTCGTCGCCGCCGCCGCCGCCGTCGCCGCCGTCGCGGCCGTCGCGGCCGCTGCCGCTGCCGCCGCCGTCGTCGTCGTCGTCGTCGTCGTCGTCGTCGTCGTCGTCGCTGCTGCCGTCGTCGTTGTTGTTATTGCCGTCGCACGTAACCGCACCGTCCGTCCGTTTAACGTCGCCCGAGGGGGACGGTGGGCGGCAGGGCAGGACGATGTGCGTTAATCCTCCGCGAAGAAGACCCGGTAGTGCCTCGCGCTCGCCGCGTGGGAGGACGCGAGCGAACGCCGAGCGTAACCGAACCGAAGCGGCGAGCGAGCTCCCTTCGTACGGACACGAAATCACCGCTCTGCGTGCGTGCGTGCGTGCGTACGTGCGTGAGTGTGATTGCCGCCCGTCCTTTCTCTCCCTGCCCGTCTCTCTCTTCCGCCTGCTCTCCACGTCGCCTCGTCTCGGCGACGCGATGTTTACTCCGTACGCGACGTAACGCGCCGTCCGTCGCACGCGGCCGGACGTATTATTATTCCACCGTGCACTCGCGAGCGTCCCCGACGGCTCTGCCGCGGATGTCGTCCTACGTGAGCCTCCACAGCGCCCAAACTGGCCCAAACGCACAGCGTGCTCTAGCCGCTCGCGCACGTCACGCCAGCCCTGTGACGAGCGCAGCACCCGACGAGAACGCAGAATGCACGCCAGTACTCGCGCACGTCACGACGCAACGATGTGTGTGTGTGTGTGTGTGTGTGTGTGTGTGTGTACACAGGGCTGTCTCTCGGGCCCGATCCTCGACCTACCAAACCATCAGTTTTATTCCTACCACCACTACCACTATCACTACTACCGCCGCTGCTACTGCTACTACTACTACTACCACCACTGTCACCGTCGTCGTCGTTGTCGTCGCCGTGTCGTCACTGCCACCACTAACCATACCACCACCACCATCGCCGCCACCACCACCACCACCACCGCTCTGTCGTTGTCGTCGTTGTCGTCGTCGTCGTCGGTATCACTGTCCCCCAATGCAATCCGATCGGCCAGTGTAGCCACATGAAAAAATGGAAAATCCCCATAATTAATCCCTGATTGAGCAAGAAATCCCTCAATTTTCTAAATTTAACTCTAAAGCGTTAAAACCTTAGAGCATATAGATATGAAGATGCTTATTTCTCCTGTAATACAAAAAATGAAGCAAATATCTGTGCGAGAGAGAATAATGTAGATTCCTATTTGTCATCTGTGCGCATGCGTTTCTACGACTCCACACATCTTAGCCGCGTATTTCTGATTGGCTGGTCCAGTGAAAAAAGTAAACATCGGTCATTATGTGGCTATGGTCAATCGCAACATAGTCAAAACGGAACGTTCCATTTTTTTCTTACTACTTCTCTTTTAACACATAGTAATACTAAGTAGAGTGGGAAAAGTTTTTTAAATATATACGAAAAAATCTACAAGCAATTTATATTATTATATTCCGAAACACATCAATCGCAGCTACAACACTATGCTCGCTCCAATTTGAACAATCGTAAACGTATCAATAACGCTGCGGGCGTGTTTTGAACCGCAACTCAGTTCATTTTTTTATTAATTTGCAATAGGAAAGAAAAATTTGGTCAAAATCTCTAGAAATTGAAATTTTATTAAATCTATCCCTAGATCCCAGATAATCTTCAAAATCTCTAGATTTAGGAATAAATCCCTGAATGTAGCAACATTGCAACCGACTGTCTCCGCCTCGCTCGCTCAGCTCGATCAGCTGATCGCCGTTCGCCCCAACTACCCCCCCCGCCCCGCGGAGTGTTCACTTCGACTGCCACGACATCGCTGCGTGTGCCACACGGGCTCGGTGCTTTCCGCCGTGTGCATTCTCACGACACCGCCGCATAAATTCACGCTTGGTCCTTCCTCGATCGCGCACGTGCCCGTTCTCGCTCACCCGTCCTTATCGTCGTCGTCGTCGTCGGCTCGAGAGCGACTACCGGCGATTCTTTACACGTGTAACGTGTCTCTGCGACAGGGGGCCGTAGCAGCCGGATTCCAACGTAAACAACGCGACGAGCCATGGAAACTGCCAGCGTTTCGCGGCCGTTGCACGTACTACTCACAGGCCCTCCGGGTGAGGCTCGGGGCGGGGGGAAATTTGAAATAAAATTACACGCGTATCTGCGTATAACAAAGGATGTATATGGTTTTCATAAATATTGTTTGACATTAGTAGAGTCTCGATAGGTCAGATGAGAGTTACAGGTACTTTCTTTATGTACACCCTGAGTGGCAGGGAGGGGAGACTGTGCGATTCCTTCTCTTTCGTTTGACTTGATACATACCTCTTGGGAATTCATAATATAAACGCATGGATCAGACGATGAGTCTTGTCAGGCTGAAATACAAATGTCGGAGACGTTTATTACTGCAGGTATAGGCAAGACTACGGTGTGCAAAAAGGTCGCGTCCATGTTGGAGAAGAAGGGCGGCCGACTCGACGGATTTTACACAGAGGAGGTACGAGATCGGAGTGGCAGCAGGATTGGTTTTGACATTGTCAGGGTGACAGATCCTGAAAGGAGATTATCCTTAGCACGGCTCAAGTGTGTCCTTGTCCCATAATAATACACGGAACATCGACTTTGCGCGTAACCCAATGCATATTGCAATTCTTTATTCATCTTTCGCAGAGGCTTAACAGAGGCTCAGAAGAACTCCAAGTATCACGTAGGAAACTATAGCGTTTCTCTGGATAATTTCGAGACAGTAGCATTGCCAGCGTTGGACTCGGACGCTGTAAGAATTGGTGATTTCTCTCAGGACCGGTCTATTGTCACAATTCAGTAACATTGACTGCACAATTTGCAGGATATATTGTTAATCGACGAGATCGGCAAGATGGAGTTATTCAGCAAAGACTTTAAAAGGAGAGTAATCGATATATTTTTCGGCACCTTCGGTAAAGCCTCCGTGATCGGCACTGTTCCGCAGACGCACAAAGTGCCGCCGCAGCACGCAACGCTGTTCCAAAAGTTGCACGCAGATGGGAGAATCAAAGTCCTAGGCGTATCCCATCAGAATCGTAATAACTTGCCGGAGGAAATTGTCCGTAATTTTTCGTAAAGTCACGTCGTCGTTCACACACAGCATTACGTGTAATTTATCGTGTTGTCGTTTTGTACATAGCACAAAATAACATGCCAATTTTATATACATTATAAACATCATTTATTGTTAACAAAAAACAAAATGTTAGATCAAAGAAATCCCTCCAATCACAATAGATTTATAAAAAAGTTGTCACAAATAACAAGTAGTGACTGGCTGGAATATTGTACTACATAATTATGCTAGGTTTCATATGCGGTGTATATATGTATCTCCGTGTTTTCATTGAAACCACCGTTGGTCGTTAAAGAATTAAGAGTGCCGCGATTTGATTCCCTTTCAGCGACTCGCGCTGAAAAGTAATAGACTATATAGGCTACTTTTAATCAAGCTGCAGTTAAATAACCGTGTTAGTAACCTTGCAGGATTTCAATTAAAACTGTTGCTTTGTTCCTTATTTTCTATTTTTTCTCACAGCAGTTTAAGTTGGAATCCTGTAAGGTTAAACTAAAACAACTAGTTAACTGCAGCTTGATAAAAGTAACCCTACAAGATCCTCTTGGAGAGATTTTTGAGATCGGTTCTTAGTTCTTTTATGTATACGCTCGCGCGCGCATGGATACTGGCATCTTTAACGAGCAAGGTGGTTGCAGATTGAGGGTACAAAATAGAAACGTTCTTTTCGCGTTATTTTATTACAAACGAACACAAATTGCTAGTGATGTCTGATGAGTTGTTTTCCTTATCATAGATAAGAAAACTCGATAAAACTGTTTGCCTGTTGTAAAAATAAGCAAACCTTTCTCGCTTTTGTACCCATCAATATTATGCATTCGATTGCATATACTTTATCATACAGGGAATTCATTGTATTCCTAGAAAGAATACAGTAATTATTGTTGCGGAGAAGTCTAAAGTGTCTCTTACCATCTCATTTCCGGTATCAAATATATTACACACACTTTGTTGATTCGGCTACTTATATATAATATATATTCAGTTATTATTATTTATTAATAATACCTAGCGAGTGTTCCACTAGCACATGAACTTTAGTAGAGAGTTGGCATAAGCCATCGGCCTTACGTTTGGATGAGGCTGTAACAGAATGTTACGAGGAGTGATTTTTCCATGGTCTACACAAAAACACAGTTTCAAATGTAAATATTATAATCGAAAAGTTGAATAAAGTACATACCATTGCTTCGTACGACGTGAAATAAGGTTTCATGTCTTTACCGTTAAGTGTGATAAAGGCACCTCGGTTACCCATAGTATCACTGAAAATGATAGACATTAGATAATATGCCCGAGCACATATCGTGACAAAACATGATAACGTGATTTACGCCGTTAGTACCAGTAATTTGGAGCGGAAAATACTGTGATACATTTCCCATCATGTCCAACCTCGTACCCGTCATTCTTGACCTCGTGACTCCTCACGACATAATCGAGGGAATTTGTCGTGAGGAAATTTTGCGTGACGTCAGGTCCAAATTGAACACCCACGCCTCTCTTGCTGGGCGCTCTGCCCATCTGCGGTTGCGGATCCGACCACAGCAATTCGCACATTAGTCCCTCATCAGGTGGTTGTCTATTTCTATCGATTTCCCTGATCTCTTGCAGCGTCACGTTATCCCGTGAAAACAAGCCGCCATGCATCACCTGATAGACGGCAATTTGATCGCATTTGTATAAATATTATACTTGGATTATACGGCATTTGGATACACAAAGTCCGTTCAAACTGTAACATTCATAGCTTTTGTAAAGATTTTCAAGACTTACGAGCACTCTATTGTTAAGACAATGTGCCAGAGGGAGCCAGTTATATACTTCTGTAAATAATTCTGCCATCTGGGTGGAATATTTAGCTTTCACTTCACCATCGAATCCATACATTTGATTCATTGTTGCTGACTCATGATTACCTTGAATGTGTCAGATGTCTCATGAGTGTATAAGCTCAACAAAAAAGCAACAAAATATCAGAAAACAGATTATTTACCTCTTGACATAAAGAAGTGATTCGGATATAATAACTTAAAACCAAATAAAGTGAATATGCATTCTACTGAAAAAGAGCCTCTATCTACAAAATCTCCATTAAATAACTATACAGCTGTTAAGGAACATTCCCGGGGACCATGGTATGCATTTCTGTATAACATTAGTACACAAAATATTACTTGAACAAGTCTATAAATTGATGTCACACAATCTATATTACCTTACATCTTCCGTTCTTAAAAAGGATACATATGGATTAGTCTCTGATGGCAATCCATTTAACTTAAATATATTAAGCAAGTCATAATATTGTCCATGTATATCACCGCAAATAGTGAATTTGCTATCTTCAAGAATTGTAATATCCACTAAACTAGGCTGTGCCATAAACCATGATTTAACGTCCAATAAGATCTTATAAGCATATTTACGGTGCAATTTATTTTGATTCCTATACCATTCTAATAATTCTTGCATAAATTGTAAATTAACTTTGCCATCGACTAATTTAGGTCCTGTGTACTCATCTTCGATGGCTATAAAAATAATTAATTTTAATATATACATTGTGATACTTGATGATTCTCCATTAGTACTATCAGTCTCCGTTAGTATTATCTCAGTCTCAACTTGCTATTTAAAAAAGATTATGCACCAAATACAAAGATCTTAATATCCTGTCGTCTGAATCAAGGTAACATTAATTATACATATTCGACATGTCGATAATGTTTATAATAATGTAATAATAAAAATCGATAATTATTTGATTTACAATATTGCATCACTCGTCAATAAAATATGACCGATTCTTACAGATATCAAGAATATATAAATATTGAGAAATCATAAATAAATACTATGATAATTCACATTCACAAACCTTCATGTTCTATAAAATTTGCTGTTAAATACTTACCCATAGCTTCTAGATTGATCATATCGGCTATATTTTTCTTTTCTTCTACAGAAATAGCTTTTTGAAATGCTAACACTTTAACCATTTTGGAACATTCTGTACATCTGGCCATAGCATCTTTGTCATTTGGCTTAGCTCTCACGACAGTTCTATAATCTGTAAGTGCTAGCTTGAACTTGCCCAGGGACATGTATGCAGCAGCTCTGCGATAATAGCCCTTTATATAATTTCTATCTAACTCGATTGCCTTAGACGCGTCTGTTAACGCATATCCGAAGCATTCTGTCCTCAAGTAAGCGATACTTCTATTGCCATAATACACGGCTACCGACGGGTTTACTTCTATGGCTTTGGTATACAATTCGATAGCTTTGTCGTACACTTGATCTAAAAAAAAAAGAGAGACAAAAAAGACGCATCATACAAAGTTAAATAGAGACGCGGCATGGTCGTTTGCTCTCCCGTAATAAAACGCGTGATAAAAGTTTCTGAAATCACACAACATCGGTGTCTTCGCGTTCGCACAGCGAAGACAGAATCAAAGTTGAGGCGAAACTCTCTCGCAAACTATCATGAAGGAAAAGGAAGTCGAAAGTTCCCAGCTACTCGCTGGGAGGATTTCTCGACGCTCCTTCGTCGTCGCGCAGCTTTATTTTTATAATTGCGAGCCCATTAACAGCGGAAGTTTGGTTAACTCTCTCGAGAAAACACGTGACAGTGTGCGTGAGATTAATCGGAACGCATCCTGCCGATCCCGGGGGAGCAACGGGGGAGTGTAGCGTCGATCTCGCGCCACGTGAACGTACTCTTGAAATATTCGTTCGCCTCTTCCTTGTACATTTCCGCCCTGGTCGGATCTCCAGCCTGCGGTGCGACCGCTGCAATTTCCGCGTTCTCGCTCATCGTCGCTACTCGCTCCTCGTGTCGAGTCGCCCGTCAATCAAGAACTACGCCGGCAAGTCGACGCGAAGTCACCCGGACGCAAGTCGCAACAACGTGCACGAAGAATCACGCATCAAAATGCGCTCGCACTCGCACCTCCCTCAACATGAAAATATGCCCGATGAGACGATTCCCGTTGTAGTACACCACTGCTACTGCACCCGTCAATGTGTTGCGCGGTCGAGTCTGACGACTCTATCGACCCGGCTGCGATTCGATTAGTCGAACGAGCCGCTATCGATCATCCTTTCTCGGCGCTCGGCAGTAGAGATTGAAATGAGATACAAATCATTTTCAGTAAAACTAATAACGACAGTGTGTTATTGCTGTAAGATTATCAAAGCGCATATCTGTACGGTGTAATAATATATATCGCAATTATCGCAATAAATCGTAACGTTCATAAAGAAATGGCCAATCGGTTACGAGTCTGATTTATTTATTCTACATTACAATTCCTATAGAAATATATGATTCCTTATATATTTCACCTTATCTGATATATTATCTGATACATTATCATGTTACCATGTCAAGACGACGGTCTCTTGAAGATTATTTTCCAAACCATCTTAAAGTTTCATTTCAACAACATACATTTCGACAACAACCATACCATATATAGTTTATTATCTACTAAAGTTTTGGATAAAATGAATTATTTTATCAAAGGTCGCGATCAGTCATTATTATCGACATGTATTACCGAAACACTGTTTTTATACGGCTGAGTAATATTTAAATCTCTCACTTGTCACTGTAAGATGTATTTATGTCCTGTAGCAGTCTTTTATACACGAGTTTGGGCGCGTCTATACCCCATAAGAAATCCAAATGGTTGAACTTCTCAAACGGCACTCTGTACACGTCGATTACATTATTCAACTTGCGGTAGAGCCTTCTCATATCCTTGAACAAACATATACATTGTCTTTGTCAGCAATCGTGCGATCGATTTCCTCTTGACCGCTACGATTCTGCGCGTACGCTTACCGGATGGCTGACAAACCAGTCATTGTCGGAGTAGAACAACGCGATCGGCACGGTGACATTCGTGAAATCATAATCCGGCGGCTCCGTGGCGTTGTAGAGCAGTTGATTCCTCTTGGGACCGTAATCGTACGGCCGAAACTTGCCCGATTTTACCTCTTGGGCTAGATGCACTATCGTCTTAGTGGATGTGCCAGCGGGTGAATGACTCAGGATACTGGGCAACAGAGTCTGCAAAACGCGCACGATAAAGTTCTGACATGAAGCATCACGCGGAGTGACGTGACGGTGCGAATTGATCGAAGCACTTCAATTATGCGGCATCTCCGAGTGCTCTCGCGAAATTACTTACGTAATTAAACTGTTCTTTGTCGAAGCCGCATATCATGAACAATATGTTGGCGCAGATCTTCTGCTCGATGATGTTCTGATTACACAAGTATTTCGACAGAAAGCGTAGAAACTTGGTCTGCGGCAAGAATTCGGTTTCTCCCAGAAATTGTGCGATTATCTGCAATCGTGGATTTTATTTGCGATGTAACACTTTACTTCCTGTCAAATTGTGCCCAAATCGTCGAAAGAATATTTGGAAACGAACGAAAGCGCTCGACTCACGCGTGACGATTGTCTATGAATAATTCGACGGGATATACGAGGGATGATCAAGACATTAAGTTTAACAATCTAATATTAAACTGAAAAACATTAGGCAGAGTAAAGGACATTATTTTACAATAGAGACACCAGCAAAATCAACAAAATTAATCTCAGATTAATTAGCCCTGATAGCACATGTTCTCCTGGGGACGTCCTAAGAACGCCCTAAGGACGTCCTCAAGACGTACTATGGACGTCCTCTGGACATCTGTGCTATTAGGGAGGACAATCGAGTGTTGCGCTTTAAACTATCCTTGCTTTGTTTCATAATCATAAATTACGCGAATGAATTATTTCCTAGCAAGATTCACATTTTACATCATCACCTCATATTGCATACTGTAGGGTGCCAAAATTCGCACCGGGCTCTTTATATGCTGCAAAAAGGCCACAGGTGCGAGGCTAATCATCATTTGTATCATTTGTGTGATTTGTGGACACTGCGTCGCCATAACATAAAAAGCGGTTGTACCCATCGAGTGGCCGATGTATGCGTGTAGTGGTTGAAATCTCATATTCGTAACATACGAGATCGCCGCGGGTAGATCATAGATGCCCATCTCATGAAAGCTGACAGAAAATTCGATCGAGATGTCGTTACGTGACTATAATGAATTTGTTATTGAAAATTGGAAAGCAAGATACGCAGAGATTTTCGTAGCTGAATAATTATCGCAAGTATCGTTGCAATCACGTCTCGGAGTATTATCATGTTTCCTCAGGTGAATACCTGAAATTCCAGAATCTCGAGTCGAATGGCGACAACGTGACGTGCGCTTTCGAATAGGTATTGCCGCGAAAGTTGCCCATCCAAACATCATACCCTTGATCGGCTAGTATATAAGCTAAGAAAACAGGAAAACAAGCATTGCTATTGTTTACCGTATTCCTTCTACAACATATGCCTTTGAAATATATTTTTACACACGATACAAAAAATAACAATTTTAAAATATGTTTAATATATATAATATAAAAAATATAATATGACATTATAAAATTATACATGCGTACTACGTGCACTAAATGTTCTCGTTTGTTGTCGTATTGAACTTTATGCAACGATTAAAAGATCATACCGAGTCCTTTTCCCTTGCCGGAAATAACCCAATCGGCGGAGCTGCCCAATAAACCATGTTGTAGGAAAACAGGTGGAGAATTTTCATCACCTGGGATACGGTGCAATGTTAAGAGATAATCGTCCTCTGTCGGTATAACGTGAGCCTCTGCAGGATAACCCTGTTTTCTTATCATTCCCGGCTGAAAAAAAGGCGCGCAGCTAAAACACTTGTAAACTCTTGACCGAGAATCGAGTAAAAATCGAGTGAGATTCGATGAATAAGTATATATATATATGTATATTTTTTAGAACGATAAAACTTCAGTAACTCTTACGTAATTATCCGATTAGGAGAAGAAATGTGTGCTTAATTAAACATAGTCTTATATACAATATAAGGCCGTGCGTCTAAGAAAAAAGAAAAAAGAGAGGAAAAATATCTAAGGACTATTAAAAACTTGAAGAAAAGAGTACGAAAATTTAGATGTACAATTTTTAAATCTGTTTACCGTGTTGAGGTTGATATCGGTATTATAATCGGCGATCACAGAATTCTGGTCCAACCGCAACAATTTCATAAACTTTTCCAGCGAAAGATCCTGTGGCAGCTCCTCGAGCGTTGCAAAGACGCCGAGGAATCCACAGAGCAACGACAAACATACGGCCGTTAGCCGCATCTTCCGTGAATCTTCCGTGAATGACGTATCTGGCGAACTGCACGATAAGATATCACCGGTAACGGCAAGAATAACGAAAACGAAGAAATATGGCAGCAGCACCGGCTGATGCTCGAATCTCTTTTACATACTAACAAGCATTAACATGAATCATGGTTAACGATTGCTCATATCAATAAGAGAAGGAGTAAAAGAGAAAGAGAGGGAAAGAGAAGGAGAGAAAGAAAATATCATCACATTAGTCACTTGGAGATAGCCGTAAAAAATATGCGAATCATACGATCGACGGTATTATAATGCAAAACATCAAAACAGTGACGAGTTTGTGTGTGCTTGCATGCTCTATAGTCCGATGCTTTTTGCGACAATCAGATCAGATAGCCAATTCTTACCAAGTTCACGCGCACTTTATTGTATTTCCCAGAGAAGGTGCTTCTGTTATCAACACTGTCTATTCCTGCTTCCTACTGTTTCTCGAACTCACTTTGATTTGTAATTTATAAGAGCACTCGCTATGGACTGCTTTGTCACAAAGATCGAAGTTCGTTTCGAACGCGTGTTTCTCTTTCAACACATAAACAATACATTTTATATATTACGTATCCAAATTATAAGATTATTTTTCGTGATCACAAAAGATAAACACAGGGTTAACGGGTTCTAACGGATTTAAAAAATGATAATAATGAAATTTTTATGGTTTAAAAGCACTTTGCAGCTCGAAAAGAGAGAGAGAGAGAGAACACCTCTAATGTTCAGGTATAATTTTGAATATAAAATTTCCTTACGTTTTTTCAAACGCTTTAAAATTAAATGTTTATATTGTATTATGATTTATCATTATAATTGGAGTTACTTATATAAATATGTACAAGTTAGTAAGTCTTACATGTATTTTATTTTTCAGTAAATGCGCCTGAGACAAAGATATTCACATCAGAAGTGCAAGCTATTATTAAAGTTATCTGCACGACCAATAGTACTTATCGCATATTACCAGCAATAATTACCAGACTCATTATCAAACTAATTGCCAGACTCATAGATGCGAAACTCGATTTTAGACTTTGGATTTACAATTATTCTTGAAAAATGGGAAGTTTTTGCAATACCGTCTCTCAGATATGGTAAACGTAAATCGTGAATGCTATTGGTCACATACATTGCAACGTTAATTCTGAGCAAATAACGTTCATGATTTACATGTATCTGAGAGACGGTATTGCAAAAACTCCCCATTGTAATATACGATATTTCATGAATGTCACTAGATATCACAAATCTCAGCCGCCAATTAAATTGCCCCATTAATAAAATATCGTATACGATATTTTTCAAACATTCGAGGGAGGTTTATTTACATAAAACAGAAAGGCAGCCAGTCAGGGTACCTATTATGGCAGTGCCCGGAATTATTTGCACGATCGGGCCGATTTCTGAGAGCTACGCCTCCTTACTTCCCCTTACTGCTCCAGCCCGCACGGCGGACCTAGAAACTGACAGTCGCGAGGCGCTGTCTCAGGCACGTCACATGAGACAGTCACATGAGACGCTTCACAGTTTAACATAGCTGAAACAAATTTATTTATTAAAACAACTCCATAGGCATTTTTTATAGTTTACTAATATAATATAGTCTTAATATTAATATAAATATATATTAATAGAAATATTAATATAAGTAATATTCTATAACTATAATATACACTGTATATTATAGTTATATTAAGAATATTACTTATATTAATATTTCTATTAATATATATTTATATTAATATTAAGACTATATTATATTAGTAAACTATAAAAAATGCCTAGTTGTTTTAATAAATAAATTTGTTTCAGCTATGTTAAACTGTGAAGCGTCTCATGTGACTGTCTCATGTGACATGCCTGAGACAGCGCCTCGCGATTGTCAGTTTCTAGGTCCGCCGTGCGGGCTGGAGCAGTAAGGGGAAGTAAGGAGGCGTAGCTCTCAAAAATCGGCCCGATCGTGTAAGTATTCCGGGCACTGTTATTATAGAACTCGTCAGAATCGATTCCAATCAAATTTATTCCTAGATTTATTACTAGATAGATTTATAGTTATTTCCTAGATTTCTATTGGCTGCTTCAGCAGATTCAACAGTTGGACAACATAAGTAGATTTTCCACTGAATCTCGCTCCTGATTGGTAAATACTTCTGGGTCTATGAAGAATCTTCTGAAGAAATTCTGTCTCTCTCTCAAAAGAAGGATAGACTACTAGCGTGATTTCTAATTGGCTGCCGGCTTTCTGCTTTTCTGCTCAGATGTGAATCCTCCCTCAATAGGAAACATCATTTGCGTCCCAAACGTTGTTGTGTGTTTGCCTTTTCCTTGGCACTTGTGTGTGAGAGAGAGAGAGAGAGAGAGAGAGAGAGAGAGAGAGAATGAGAATTGATGTTAGAAACTCTGTGGTTGCGTTCCGATATTCACTGCCAGTACTGAAAATACATAATTTCTGTCACGTATATTGTAGATTTTTAGTGTTGGTAGTGAATATCGGAACGCAGCCTGTATTGTATTATTATAAAGGAAGGAAAGAAAGAAGGAAGCTATTTCAAACAGCGATCGAGTGTTATTTATCTATCGAGAGTTGCGAATAGATTTTTTGAAGGTAAATATTATTGTTCAATACAAAGAAATTTATAAGTTGTATGCATTTAAAATTTATTACATTTATTTATTTTACATTTATATATTCATTCATGATTAAGAAAGTTACTTTGTAAAAGAAACTTTCTTAATGTCACATGCTACTTGTTACGATAAAAAAAAATGTAATCCTTATGATTTTTCATAGGAATTATTAAAAACTTTCCTTTTTTACAAAACACAAGGAGCAATATGAATTCAGCTGTATTACCTCCTTCACCAAATTGGTATTTGAGCAATATCCTAGCTTGTTCAAAACGTAAAACTTTAGCATGGGGTGCCAAGAATTGTATTGTTATTGCCAAGCAAAAAGAGAATGACCTAGCTTTGGAGTTTAATATAATTCAGGATGCTCATATAGACAGAGTAACCGCATTGGCATTTTGTCCTAAATTTGAGCCAAATAGTCCAGAATTGATAATTTCTTGTGGTGATGATGATAAAGCCAAGATCTGGAATATAGATCAGTTGGAGTTGTTCACAATATTTTCTTTTGCTGATGTAAGTAACAAATATAATAAAAATGGTTGATTACTTTGTATAGCAAACTATTGTCATGAATAGGGATTGTTATCAAGGAATAATAGGGTTTGTTCATATTCATAATTGTTCTCTATAATTTCTTTATGTTGATGTAGGATAAGCCAATTGTGGGTGTCGACTGGTCAAACAAAGATAATAATCTTGCATGTGCAGTGAATTCACAAGGCTATTTATTGTCTTGTAATACACAATACCAAACTGCCAAGAAGATAACTCTAGGCAAACTAAAAGCTACCTATCTGGCTTGTTGTCCTCATGAAGCTAATCTTGTAGCAGTAGGCTCAAAATGTGGATTAATTTATATTGTTAACTTGGATAATAACGGATCAATATTATATAAACTGAGAGGACATGATGATGAAGTAGTTAGTTTATCTTGGTGTCCTTCAGATGTCAATGTGCTGTCTACAGATTACACGAGAGATCTTCTCTTAGCTTCAAGTGCAAAAGACAAGTAAGACATAAAATTTATATATTGATATCATATGTATTATATTTATTATATTAGTATGATATAGATGTATTTTATAAAAAATTAAATTGATATAACAATATGTTTCATAATTGTATTTATTTTTTTCTTATATTTAGATCTGTGTTTATCTGGAGAGCTGGTAAAGATGGTAGATGTGAAACTGTAATAAATTTGCCAAATCTACCAGTTACTTCTCAGTCATATACATCTCAGCCACATAAGAGCAAACTCAGTACTACATGTGGAGCTTGGATTGCAGTGTGTTGGGCAGAGCCTAGAATGCTTATAACTAGTTCTGTTTGGGGTGAACTTCTTTCTTGGGATCTTTCTGTGAATAGTAAGAAAGTAAAGCAGCATGAATTACTTCATACATACCACAACAGAGGATTATTTTGCATAGCCACTATTCCTAAATGCAATGAAGTATCCGAGAATTGGAGGAAGGATTCTGAGTAAGTTACATTTTACATATAAAATTCAACAAGGTAGATATAATCGATTTCCCCTGTAACAAATTTCAGGCTCACAATTTGGACATTAGCACAAGATCGTTGGGTCGTGTGTTGTAGCAAACGAGAAAATAAGCCTGCTGAACTTAAATATAAGATACCTACGCAAGGAGGATATATTTACTGCGTAGCAGCTTGTCCCATTGATACTTCACGTATTGCATTTGGCGTAGGGGATATGATGCTTCGTTCGTGGAATTTGTCCGAGCCTCATGTAGCAACTTTTGATGTTACCATGTTTTGGCAGAAAATAAAAGGGAAATTAAGAGTGGTAAAACATTTCCTCATAATGTCTGGAAAAATAATTTTTCAAAATATACACTGCTCAAGAGAATTATGGCATAGATAATTTATTGCCGAAAATTGGCCAACTTTGACGCGATTACCTCGCGAAAAATTATTGTAAACTAATGATTTTTTTTCTCAAAATGAAGTCTCTGCTTTAAGAATGTATCTCCATTTTTTGCATGCGATGCACCCCTACCCCTGTAACCCCTGACGTCTGAGGGCATGTTTGGTATACTGAAAATTGCAAAATTTGACGGAATGCACGGACGTGGGCAATTTTTTTTCGAGAGCGCTGTTTGCATCGTCATAAAGTTCAAATCTTCTCGTTCAATTTGAAAAAAAATGGAGTCGCTACAATTTTTTTCGTGAAGTTACAGCCCTTCAAAAATATCGTTGTTTTTGACCTTCGGGCCAAGTACCGGCCGGCGGATTAAATGATTGGAAATCAGTGGAGCTACGGCAAAAGTGTTTGTTGACATATGCACGCAAATACACGCGCATGTTTTTCAGCTCCTGGCTCGTGTTTTGACCACAGCCAACATTCCTAGCATCACAATAATTTTTCGCGAAGTAATCACCAGTCAAAGTTGGCCGATTTTTGACAATAAATTATCTATGCCATAATTCTTTTGAGCAGTGTATTTATATTTATATACGAAAAGTATATATTTTGCAAATAAATATTTTTTATCAGATAGCATGGCAGCCTGAAAATGAACGTTTGTTAGCCTTTGGTACTTCAGAGGGTCGCGTTGGCTTAATCGATATACTGAAAAATGTACCAATATTGTTTAAACAATATCACAGAAAGGTTATTTACAAGCTCGAATGGGGCTCTGTGCCAAACAAAAGTGATTTAGGTGTATACTCTTGTTCAGAAGGTGAACTGGTAGTCTATGATGTAAAAAATCCGAACAAAGGTAAGATATTAGTATCCATTGTCTGTAAGTCAAATGCTAAGTGTGATTTTTCTTTTAGGACCCATGTCCATAATAAAAGAAGAATGCACAGAGTTCTCGTGGAAACCCGATAATTTAATGCTAGCGATCGCATTGGAAAATGGGTAAGTAGTATACTTAAAAGATAATTTAAAAACACGCTTCGAACTTATTCATATTGTTTCAGTCGGATTTTATTCTATGACCGAAATCTTAAGAAATGCGGCAATATGATATATCTCTCTAAGAAAACGGTGAATTGTCTAGTGTGGCATCCCGAAAGTACAGCGGTGGATACATTAAGCTCGCCGATGAAAGACTATTTGGCGGTTGCCTCTGACTCGTCTACCATATTGATCTACGATATCTCAGATTTAAGAAAAGAATTAGAAACTCAGGAAAAAATCGTCGATCTCACTGAAAATGGGAACAATGAACAACGCAATATGCATAAGCTGGTAGCAACTTTAAACGGACACTCTGACAGAGTAGTGTGTTTAGCTTGGAGCCCACATGTCACAGGATACTTAGTGTCTGGCAGTTACGATTGTACTGCACAAGTAAGATATTGCCATGGCTTGTACGGTATTGTTCAAATATACAGTCAATCTTTTAAGATCCGTATCTTATGCAAATAGGTGTGGGATGTTGAAAAACAAGAGTTGATGGGTACGTATGTGGGACATAGTGGACCTGTACTATGCTGCATGTGGAGTCCCCTTAAACCGCAATTAATCATCACTGGCTCGTCGGACTTTACGCTAAGTATATGGGATTATACATTATCCGAGCAATCGCCGAAACCATTTTCGGAGGATAAAAAGAAGAAACCTAAATATAAGGCGCAAAAATACAGAATACAAAATGTTCAAACAATCACCTCAGAGGCGCATAATGAAACGCTCACAAATAGTTCGAAGGGTTCAGTTAACCACTCTTCTGTTTCTATAACTGAAATAGTCGAAACAAGTAATTAAGCATTAATATTTTTAAATACAACCAGGTAGTTATATATAGATATCGTAATGACCGAGAATCTTAATTGCAGAATCTCAATCAGAATTGGTTAAGGATATGGGAAAGAAAAAAGAGAAAAAGCAATCATACTTCCCAATATATAATAAAATGATGAATGAGAAACATGCGGTTCTGAATTGCATAAAAAATGACATTAGGAAAAATGAAAAGCAAGACTCCGAATTGGAGAACAAAGAAAGCGATTATGATAGTGTTACATCATCATTGTTTTCTGGAAAGGAAGCTCTTCAGATAATTGTCGCTAAAGAAAGTAAGTTTATAATATGTAATCTTAGAAAATAATTTGCTTTAATAAGTTTCATTTAGGTGCATATAAATATATTATCAGTCACGAGTATTACGTATCATTTAGTTATTCATTATCTGTTCGTACAGAGCTCGGACATACTTTGAAATATAAAAATGATACCATAATCGAGATGGATATGTGGTGCAACAATTTACAACAAAACATAGAATGCGCGATCAAGGAGAAGCGACTGAATGATTTTTTAGTATCGCTCTCAACTAGTCTTTCTGTAAAGTACGTTATACTTTTCATGTAAAAATGTATAGGAAAAGAAAAATAATATGTTATTGGACACGTTATAATTAAAATAGTAACTTCGCAGGACGTGGAGAGAAACATGCGAGGCATATGCGCATCAATTAATAATGGAAGGCAATGTGGAGAAGGCTGTATCATATTTGCTTTGTGTACACAAAATTTACGAAGCCATAAAGGCATTCGTAGACGCTCGAATGTATAAAGAAGCGTACGTACTTGCTAGATTTAAACTTGCTGATGATGATCCGACTCTGGCGGTGGTGTTGCAATCTTGGGCACATTACGCTACTACTGCCGGTCAGTTAGAGCAAGCAGCACACTGGTAAGTTAATTAATTTATTATTTAGTAGTAATTTAGTGATTATATTATAATACATGCGTGGTACAATCAAAAGCATGTCTCTGCTCGTATGACTCGTATCACGATATTATAATTATGATTCGACCGATAACTTAAATGGACATGTAAATAATTCATAAGATTGTATAATCTTTCCATTAAATTAACATTTGTTAAATACATTAGTTATATAAAATTAGGTGAACTCATCAAAGCAGCCAAGCTTCTCAGCCGACGATATGACCCAGAATGTTTAGAAATTGCATCTCAATTAGCGTTAATGTCCGGTGACGTAGAATTCAGTATTTCCATAGCTGAAGATGCGATGATGCGTGCTCTTGTGAAGTTGGATTATTCGAAAGCACGTTTCGTTATTGAGAATATTCAGGAGTTACAGGTATAAATACGTTCTACATATTTCGGTTTAAAATAGGTCAATTATACGTGTAAACAACTTAAATCTTTCCATATATAGCATCTGAAGATATATATAGACGCTTACGAGTCACTAATGTCCACGTACAAACAAGAAAATCAGTGCGATTCAGTGCAAAGATGGATAGCAGGAAAATCGGACCACGGGGTGTTGCAAGATCTTAAAGAGAGACACAATGCCTCTCATTACAATGCTTTACAGCGCAGCAATGCTTTTCTCACCCGTACTATTACAAATAATTCTGAAATGGTAATAATTATGAAGCAGTATCTCGATAAGTATCTCGATAACAGAATGAGAACAAATGTCCTTTATGAATAATACAAAAATTTCTATTATTAATATATATTTCCAGGAGCTATTTTTACATGCTAGTTATCAAATCGCTTTAGCGGCCACATCCGACGTAAAAGAAACTCAGTTGAAACACATCACAACAGCATTAGATTATGTGTACCAATATCAGATGAAAAAAGCAGATAAAATCAAGAATACGGATTTAGACCCCTTCAGCTATATTCTCATAACATTAGATATAAAGAAGCCAACGGGTGAAGATAGCATTTATGCGAAAAGCAATTATTTCGTATCAACAAGTATACGCGCTTACTTGTGTGTCGGCCTCATGAATTGGGCAATAAATATTTTGTCGCAGTTGTCAATTGACGAAGAAATTCAATTTATGAAGATAATAGAAACATTACTAGAGGACGTCTTCAATTTAGAAACAAGAGATCATATGGAACGTATTTTTAAAATTGAGCATATGAAGCACGAAGTTCAGGCTCTCTTGTGTAAGTTATCTTGTTTCGTTCTCTGAAATAGTTTGTTGATTGTAACTGACGTACAGTTATATACATACGGTGCTAATAATCTCTCATCAAAACTATACTTATATTTATACGTGCTTCTTTATTTCAACTCAAATGTATATTTTGCAGTTAACAAGGTGAACGGTACTTCCACCATAGAAGAGGATAAACTTTGCAAGTCGTATGAACTTATGAAACTTGACGTGAAAAATTTTATAGAAAAAAGAATTTGCGTGCCGAATCTTAATATCGCTCACAAACTTGTTCATAATTTGCATAAAATATTGCGTGATTGTGAATACCAAACTCAATTTTTTGAAGTTTTGCATAAATATAGAGAATATACATATAATGAAACACATAGCGATACATCTAGTGAAACAGAAGAAGAAAAAATAAATCTGTATGTGTGATATTTTTTATAAACGATGAAATATCACAAGTTATTTTTATTATATCATTTAAGTCTAGAAGTCAATGACTACATATGAAATATGGTATAAAAGTACACTTTTTATATAATTTTATATTGTATATTTGCAGTTTTTTTCTCTTGTGAAGAGTACTAATCTATTATTAGTATATTATAACTAATTCTTAATTGAAATATCAAATTGAAATATGGTAAAAAAATATATTATTTTTTTATGCAGTACGAAAAATTGTAAAAATTTTAAGAATTGTGTTTTTTTTTAGACAAATCTAATGTTACTCAATATATCTCAATTTATATTTACTCTCCAGAAACATAGTTCTCTGTCACTCCCTGCACATATATAGGGTAATTTATGGTGCCATGTCATTCCACCCACTAACTTAACTTTCCCACATAATATCACTTGTTTGGTTTTTAAACTAGAAACCTTCAATAAATTATCTGGCCATCCGATACTTGCAACCAGATGTTCATTTGAGAGTGAGAATTTTACCATCAAACCTCCTTCCAGATGAAGTGTTCGTGATTCAAGAGGGCGGCTGAAAAGATAGAAGTGGGAGAAAAAACAAATTTAGTAAAAATTTATATATTCTTAACTTAGGAAAATGTAAAATTATATTCTCTGTTACCTGGGTCTAGATACATCCCACAGAAGTAATTCTCCAGCAGCTATTGATACAACTTTTAAAGGATTGGGTCCCCAATCTGCTGTAGTCAGGGGAATAACACCGGAATCAAGTGACATAATGGCTTGCTGGCTTCTGACATTGTACATACGTATTAAACCATTCTTTTCGGCTACTAAGAGTTTGCCGGATTCTTCACTGTGCCAGCATACACTGACACCAGGTGATGTCAAATAAAACGTAGACACACATTTCTGATCTTCTTTAATAGCCCACAATTTACATGTATGATCATCAGAAACAGATGCTAATAATTCACCCTCTGGTTCATAGGATATTGCATTTGTATAATCCTTATGTCCTTTTAATACCTTTCAAAGATTTCAATCTTTAATATCGCATTCAATATTTTGCAAATAGAGAAATCCATGATATTATAAGAATTCTTACCTCGTACACATTCATATCATTTAAATTACTATTGTACAATCTTATTTTAAAATCTGCACCAGCAATGCAGAATGCTAGGATCTTAGGAACAACACTCAAGGAAGTTTCTGGACTCCAAGCAATCGCATGAGGTCTAGTATCATGGTGAAATGTTCTGATAGGATTGTATACCATATCCTCCACAGCATCATCTTCATCCTGTTACAAAAACAATTAACTATATGAGTCTTACTAGCAAGTGCATATTTTCTTTTAAGATGTAAGAATATTTTCAACAAGTGATCTTAACAATTTTTCTAATAAATCAACTAAGCGATCATAATTATCTTTTAATTGAAGTATACCCTGTTCTTTGTACAAACACACCTGAAATCTAACAGTACCGACGACGATTTCCTTGGCGAGGGCGATGCAAATTAAATGCTGCGACCATTCGTACGGCGAAAATTCAACACAATAAATCCGTTCAAAGAAATTCCGTTTAAACGTAGGCGGCATGGTGATTGCTTCGTCCATTATTTCACGTCAATACGTACATGCATGCGTGCTGGAACAGTACCGGCATAACCTGTAGAACGTGCTACGAGGTAAGCCGCTTGTAACTTTTCTACAAACGAGTCGATCAATTATCAGCAGGATATATATAATCGCGCAATGTATGTAAATGCTTAAAAAATCAAAATGTCGAAACGACAAATCGCCGTGACTTTCCGCAACGTGTGTAAAAATACATATGTACACACACGCTCGATCGGGTTAGGTTAGGTTTCAACTAGGTTATGTTAGTCGGCGTAACACGATACTGCTGAGAGGGCAGCACGATATTCCACACGACTAGCGAGCGTATGTAATTCGTCCAGCGTGCTGCATTTCACTAAAGTGCGAAGCCCGGTGAAGAACGTCTGACACGATCGTCGTATCATACGCGTCGCTTCCTCAATTTTATCGGCGAATTAGGTATGAATTGACGCGTCGTGCGACGCTGGTAAAATTCTCACCGTACGCGGCTCGATTACGCCGCGATTTCGACCTGCGTTCTCGCATCAGCGAGGTAAGTATGTGCGATTTTGTCAAGGCATGGTCGGCGCGCACACCGCCGCAACAAGCTGCTTCGTGCTCGCGTCTGCTCCGTTGTGCGAATGTCCTCGTGGCTCGTGAATAATTTCCCGCAAATGATACAATCTCGCGCGGCGAGATTCGTGTGAATTTTCTTACCGGTCGCGAGCGATTTTGCGAACGCATGCAGCTTGCTTGTTGCTCGAGAAGGCTCGAATATTTACACCGGTTCCTCGTTTCACTTTACGTTCGAGGATTGAGACTATCTCGAAGTATCTTGCGTCAGCTTTGCAAAATTACGTGAAACACGATTTATATGTTGCAAATTTCAGTTCAGTCACTTTGTGAGGAAATAATTTTATCCACAATAGCTTTAATTAACATGATCAGTTTGGTAGAGTCTACGTTTGAATTGTCGTATTAATAATATCTAATATAAGAATATCACAGGCTCCTAATTGCAAATTATTCTTAACCAAAAATTTTTAGTATGGACCATATCTTTTATGTGCTAAACATATACATATGCTATTGATTGATAGGATAATAGATGTTTTGTAATGTTTCTATATCTTCTATTCTTTATTTGGAAAAGAAGAATGTTTTTGATAAAATAGTATTTAAAATATTTTATGTATAATATAAATTGTTGATTATATTTGACCAATGCTGAATGAACATTCTTGTCTTACGTTTTAGTGCACTAGGTAGAAATGGAATTTGGAGCAGGCGATGTTGCCCAGATATCGGCAGAACTTGCAGGCGTGGTTGAAGTAATGATGTCACCTAATATACCTCAAGAACAGCGTTTGGAAGTATACAATGCCTGTGAAAGATTTAAAGAATCCTCACCTCTATGTGCTCAGTGTGGTTTGTATCTGGCACAAAAGTCCCCCAACAGGAGCTCGGTAGTTCGTCATTTTGGATTGCAGCTGATGGAGCATTGTGTAAAATACAGATGGACACAGATTTCACAATCAGAAAAGATTTTTATCAAAGAAAATGCCATGAAATTGCTTCAGGAAGGCACTGAGCCACTATTACAAGAAGAAGCACACATAAAAGACGCCTTGTCGCGTGTAGTAGTGGAGATGATAAAACGGGAATGGCCTCAGCAATGGCCCACACTATTGGCTGAGCTTAGTCAAGCTTGTACACGAGGAGAAAGCCAAACTGAGCTAGTTTTATTAGTGTTCCTTAGACTAGTGGAAGATGTGGCACTTCTACAGACACTCGAATCCAATCAAAGGAGAAAAGACATATATCAGGCATTAACTACAAACATGGCAGAGATCTTTAGCTTCTTTTTGAGACTAATGGAGCAACATTTTTCAGAATTTCAGAAGAAAAGTGCCTTAGGACAAATGTCCGATGCTGCGGCACATAGTAAAGTTGTACAGGTAAGTATATGTTCAAAAGAAAAATTTCAAATTAAATCTCATTATCGTCAAATAAAAATATTTGTATTATTCTAACAGGTAGTACTGTCCACACTAACTGGATTCGTTGAATGGGTCTCTATAAATCATGTAATGGCTGAAGATGGGAGACTGCTGCAGATATTGTGCCTCCTGTTGGGAAATCCGATATTTCAGTGTTCCGCCGCCGAATGTTTGTTACAAATTGTAAACCGTAGGGGTAAAGCCGAAGAACGGAAACAACTGATGATCCTTTTCTCGGAGGAGGCTTTGAGGTGTATTTACACAGCAGCTACTAGTCCACCGCCTCTCACCGCACCAACAACGAATTTCCACGAAAATCATTACTTGTTCCTGAAGAAACTTACACAGGTGATTTCTGCAATAAGTATTTGTAATTAATTGTATCGCTATGTTGGTGCCATTGATGTAAATTAAGTTTAAGTGCTTTGTAACAACTTGAAACGTAAGTTTATTCATGTGTTACTTTAGGTACTGACTGGCATGGCGACGCAACTTTGCGCTTTATGGGGGAAAGATGATGCCTCTAGTATACGGCCAACACACTTTAACCTTTTCTTAGACACCGTTTTAACATTCACTATGTACTCGAGTCTCACGCTCACGCATTTAGCAAATGCGATCTGGATAATACTGTTCAAACACGAGCAGATTAAGACTGACTCGCTGCTCTTAACATATGTACCAAAGTACGTGGAAAACACCGCGCCCAAACTGATCAAAGTAGCGTATCCGCACAACAGACAGAGCAATGGGATGACAGCGTACTGCCTCGCCGATTACGACTCCGAAGAGGAGTTCAACGTGTTCCTCTATCGCTTCAGAACGGATCTACTGGAAGGACTTAGACACGCGACCATGGTGGCGCCGTTAGTAACATTTACATATGTGCAACAATGGCTTACCTCGAAGATAACCAAGGGTATGGCAAACCTGCAGTACAAGAGCGATCAGAACGATCGCGAGTACCTCGAATGGGAAGCCCTCTCGCAGGTTTTGGACTCCGTCGTGTCGAGAATCTTGCTGATCAACGAAAGACCGAGCGTACAAACTGGGCTGCAGCTGTTGGAGCTTTGTCTCGGCTATTCGCCACAAGATCCTTGCCTCCTGTCCACCCTGTTGTCTTGCATAAGCGCTCTCTTCGTGTTCCTGTCAATGTCTACCGGTTCAATGGCCATGCCGGGTATTGCTATTCTACCGCGCGTGCTGGAAAAGATCTTCGCCGCTCTTGTGTTCGAGGCGCCCGGCGAGAGCAAAGGCAATCGTTCAAAGGCGGCTAAAAGCGTCAGACGTCACGCGGGTAGTCTTCTAGTAAAGATCAGCCTGAAATATCCGTTGCTGTTGTTGCCGATATTCGAGCAAATGCACACGATGGTGCGCGGTCTCACCAGGGAGCCCAGCCCGCTGTCCAAGATGGAGAGCATTATGCTTTACGAGGCGCTGCTGCTAATTACCAATCATTTCTGCGATTATGAGAGGCAAACTCGGTTCGTGGCGGAGATCATTGGCGAAGGTTTCAACAAGTTCATCGCACTAGGTGCAGAATGGTTCAAGGGGCCATTGGAGCTGATGCGATTTGTCGGTCTAGACAGACCGCCGGTGGAAAACATGTTGGAGGACCCAGCCGGGCGCAACCGTACCGATCTCATGATCTATATCTGCACTGTGCTGAGCGTCGTCAAGAGATGTTCCATTCCGGAGGATCCTGATCGCGCTGCCAGAGGCGGCTTCGTGGCCGCACTCAGCGAAAGCGGCAATCCGGTATACAGAAATCCAGTCACGCCCCACGTGATCCCTGTGTTGCCGACGCTCTTTGCGCTGCTACGAACGATGAACGCTCTCTTCAGTCCTGCCGCTTTAGCTGTTTTGTCGGAGGTAACACATTAACATTACTAATATTATATATTGATGTTAATAATTATATCTAGCATATTAATATTCAATTAATATATTAATGCTAGTAATAACATTAGCAATATTAATGTATTCATAGTCGATTTCTTCCCTCCTTAACTTTAAACACATTCATCCGCTAAATGTCTATATTGACTGTCTCTATTCTAGGGCTATAAGAACGCCTATGGCCTTCTAGAATCTGAGAAGGCACATCTACTGGGTCTGAACGTGGCCAACGACAACACCAGTGAAACCGAGCAATCTTCAAGCACTGCTCTGATTCGAATGCAATCATTCCTGAGCACGATTCATGATCAGTGCTATCATATGCTAGGTAGCGGCTGTCACATGATCGGCCGAGATTTTTATCAGTTACCTGGACTTGCACCAGCATTGTTGAACTCGGTTTTCTCTAACCTGGAGGTAATCTCGGAATTCCGTATCCCGTTGCATCGATAATCGATTGCGAATTAATATCTAGCATAGTAAATTTTTTTCACAATAACACCCCCCCTCCCCCCGTTTCTCTTTCGCACTTCAGGCTATTCCAGACTACAGACTACGGCCGATCATACGTGTGTTCATGAAGCCGTTCATATACTCGTGCCCGCCAGCTTTCTATGAGAGCGTATTAGTACCTATACTGGCCCACGTATCTACACACAGTAAGTGACAAATCTGGTTTTTTTTTTGTTTTTTTTTTCCGTTTTGTCTATACAACGTGCTGTCCGCCTCTAATGTCTCCCCATATTAAGATCGACTATTCTATTATTACATCTGCTGCATTTTCCTTCAGTGTGTCAGAGATTAAGCGCAAAGTGGCAATATATCGCACGTCTCTACGAATCCGGCAGTCTTGACGAGGAGAACACCGATACGCAGGAAGTAATTGACGATATGCTCAATCGGAATTTGACCAGAGATTTTGTAGACCTGCTGAAAGTGGTTCTGGTCGGTGGTGCGGCTAGCGACGCTACCCCTCCGGATACCATGGATCAGGATAGTGAAGGAATGGCGGTGGATCCTCCGCTTTCGCGAGGAAACAGTATCGTTGCTGAGGTCGTTAGCGAGTTAGGAGCCTTCGTTTTGCGTCACCCGTCCACGTGTCATAGCGTTGTTCTATGCGCATTGGGGTAAATATACATTTGTCTATCGTAACAAAGAAGCATCTTGAAACCTTATACTCTACACCGTATATCTGATATACCTTGATACCTTATATTTGCAGTATGCTCGCATGGAACGATTCGACCGCGAGTTTGAAGGCCACAATGTTAGTCGGTCCCGTTGTTCGAGCTTTGGCAGCCGATGGTAGCCTCACTCCCTCCATGGCGTCGCATATCATGGTAGCTGTTCTCCAAGGTCTGCAATTGCACGGCCAGCATGAGGCCAATCAGGGCTCGCTCATCACACTGGGCGCACAAGTCTACGAGTGTCTCAGACCTAAGTTCCCAAACATCATCGAGGTGATGCAGCAGATTCCGGGAGCCAATCCCGCCGATTTGCAACGATTCGACGAGAAAATGTCGGTGGTCAGCACGAAGGGCAACAAAGTCGAAAAAGGAAAGAAGGATCTCTTTAAGAAAATTACAAATCAGGTAATTTCTGGTTTCTAAGAATTCGAAATTTATCGTGCCTATTGCAGTTTTTATCGCGTAATAATAATTGATTTTTTAATGTGTATTTCTTTTTGCAGCTTATCGGCAGAAGTGTAGGTCAATTGTTCCGCAAAGAAGTCAAAATAGACAATTTGCCGCGAATCGAAGTGCTCGGCAAGACTCAACCAGTTCGCGTGGATGAAATCTCTAAGAATGCTGCTGATACGGGCATATCAGCTTTATTCGCGGGGTCAACGTAGCAAAACGTTTTAGAGGGTTACATTCTGCGTAGCTGGTCCAATTCAATAAATAATTATAAATTATTGTAAAAAAAATCTCTTCTCTCAGAAGTGGTTATGTGCAGGGTAACAGAGTGAATGAGAGAAAGGACTTTTGAGATCGCAAAATCACTGAAACACGTTTCTTTTGTACGAGAAATCCTACGTGTTTTCAGCCCGAATTATAAAAATAATGAATTATACTTAAAAGCACTCGAAGTGTCGAAGTTTTGCATTGATACGCGCAACTGCAGATTCTTCATATTGTTTCTCACACTTCGTAAATGTTACGAAAAATATTCACTATGACAAAATGGAAAAGTAGATTAGCGGCGTAAGCTGGCAGGATCTCGACAGCGTGGAAAATCGAGGCGATACTTCGGCGATTCTAGGACATTTGACGTGTCCTCACTCAATCATTAGGTGCTTGAAGTTAAGTGACGTTTTTTTTTTACGGCGAAAAATCTGCAACAAAATATCTGTAACAAAGCATTTGTAACAAAAAAAACTTGTGGAATATTCTTCTGCACTTTCCTCATTCTGAAATCGATGGTAAATTTCAAACTGACGAAGATGCAGCACGTGATTTCAATACAAGGCTGTAGATATTATCTGTTTCTCTTTTATTTATTTTAATTACGTTTTGTACATCATTATATGTTACGAAAAATGAAAGATTGCACATGAAACAGAAAATATCGTGCAGTTTTATTGGTTAATTTGAGAGAGACCCATTCGATCTCTCATAAAATCTTTGCTTTACGTAGCAGATGTTTTCTTCAATGTATTATCATCCCTTTTAACATCATCCGGGTTAAAAGTCCCCGAGATATTCATGCACATCACATAACGTTGTCTCGTGCGACAGCTATACATAAAAACTCAAGATTATGAGAGATATGTACAATGGGGCGCAGCGAATTGTTGTGATAAGGACTCGTAGTGACTAAAATTTGAACACGTTGCGTCGTACCTTGTTGCTTTGTTTGTATAAACAAAAAATTTAAGGTAGATTATGCGCTCCAAGCTGTGACTAATGTGTGCAAACGCAAATATTGTAGAATATTCTTCATTTCTTCTTTTTTTCTGTTTTTACTCTTTACTATTTTGTCACAGTTATTACTCCGAAATCCGTAGTGTGTTCAATAATACGTTAGATGTATTTCTTTTTCTCAGGTACGCCTTTTTTTTTTCCATTATTTCGGCTATTGGTGAAAATAAAACAGACACGTGCACTTTAAATAAAGAGAAAAGAAAGTAGGATATTCGGAAAGCGCGGCTAAAAAGAGCAAATCTATTGTATTTATATCGCTAAGGATTTCGAAGTATAGTTTATTACACATCGGTGTCATATATTTATATAAGTATATACATATATTGTACATTAAAATATTATAGCGATTGATCTTATATGCCAGAGTAGAAGAGAATGAATTGTATAATCACTCGTCTCTACACACACACACATACACACACGCGCGCGCGCGCGCGCACGCACGTATACATACATATATATGTATATATGTGTACATATATATACACATATATATACATATATACACTCGTTTTTCGAATGTTCATATTGTACGATTCGTTGATTTTTCCAAGGCATAGGTAGATCGACAAATTACGCGCAACAAGTCGATCAACGTCTTCCTTACAGCCAAGAGTTTTCTCGCCAAGTAACTGAACCGCGGTATAACTTACGACGAATCAATTAAATTTACACGATATATTTACACATATACGAATCGAAACGGCAGTTTTAATCAAGAGGATACGATCTACGCGAGAGCACACAAACACTTGTACATTATACAACTTTCGTAACTCTCTCCGGTGTGAATGCGAATAACGCGATAACGCGCCAACGGCGCACAATGATTCATGCGTAATGCGTTATAAGAAATAGGCAACCGAGACGGAATTTCAGTCCGAAACGCATCGCTGCGAAGTAAAATATCGCTCTTCAAAAAAGTGAAAGGTCGCATGTATATTTAGAATATTAAATATAAAATATCTTTTTTAAAGATGGAGAGAAAATAACCACGCGGGTTGCCATTATCATCGTTGCAATATCACATATCGAAAACATTTTAATCGGCTCTCTTTTTCTTCGTAAACTCTCTTTTATTCTCGTCTTCTTTATCGTCTGTCTTCTAATCGAATATTTCACGCGCACGGACAAATTCTCTTTTAAACGATTGTTATTATTACGTTTTACTCTAGTTATATACGCATTTCTCGTCCATCCGTTTCTTCTCCCTCTATTTTATACGAGAGAGAGAGAGGGAGAGAGAGAGAGAGAGAGAGAGAGAGAGAGAGAGAGAGAGAGAGAGAGAGAGAGAGAGAAAGTCTGTTTTAGTTCAATTTAAATTTATGTTAATTTAAATTCGTAGGTTTTTGCATTGTACACTACTTTCTCGAGCATTCCACTGCGCCTAGTATCCACCACATGTGCGGTACATAGTGTGAGAAAAGTAGTCATCAGCTTATACAATTAACACAGCAAGGAAACAATTCCATTGTTTATAAGACCTCTTAAAAAGAAGCATTTAACTTCTCATTGGAACGTAGACGATGATGAGACAATACATTTGCGCATCGGTTCCATTCGTTCGTAGGAGGAACAAGCTTGCTCACTTGTATAACGGAAATCCAATATACGTAAATTTTATATATGTATATATCGAGGTCAAAATTGCGCCACATCACATTGCCACACAATCTTTCGTAGCGTGTCATATGCAAAAGTCCGCATCTTAATCGTACACTTATCGCTAAGCGCGCAGTTAGAATACGGACCGATGTGTTTTACACTTATCTTTTACTTTACCGCTCTTTTCCGTTGTCTCTCATGAAAAGAAAATGAATGCCATTAGTGTGAGTAGCGATACATTTAATATCATCGGCGAAGTCTACGTATGGCACAAAAATCAATTAGGATAATTATTCGAAGTCATTCCGGTACTACGAAGTTGCTCATCTCACAAACGACTCTCGTATCTTTGTTGATGACTTGAGAACCAGTCAGTAAGAGATACAGATTGAGCGGCAATTAGAGCCGGGCAAGTTGATCGTTGCGAATAATTATTTTTACTGCGGAAGGATAATATCAACAAAGCCGGATAATTTAGAATAAGTGGAAGTTTTAGATATTTTAACTCTTTGGATGCTATATGCCATCATAGTGGCTTTTCACCGAATGAATTTTTAGAACAATACTTCTAAACTTGTAAAAAACGACTGTCTTTAAAACTTACATTGAGACTCGACGAATAATCGTTGTTAAATAACAGTAGTTTGTTCGCTTCCTTTTTGATATTGTAAAAACAAATTTTATTAATAATTCTTTAGCTATTACGTCATGCTAATGAAGATACAATGAATCACATAGTATAAAGTAACAAACAAATATTATCGGAATACAGGGTCGACTCGATGTTGGAAAAAGGCAAAGAATATCTCAATGCGAGCGATATTTCGTCGATGCTATTATCCTCACGCAATAAAAGTAATTATTCATTCAGGCGTCATCCTGCGTGGCTCTCATTGGCTATTTGTATATCTCTTATTGATCGAATATCCGAGAGTCACAAAATATAATACTCTCGTTCATCACTTGAAGAAAATTACGCAAATCGTTGAATTTGCAGCAGCAACCTCTCTTCGCGGTAATAAATCCCCGTCTCAATTATATCCGGTTGTTATCGACGTAATTCAACATATTTGACATCACATTGCGCATATCTACGTTTAATTAGCCGTTAGATCTAACGAAAACACCAAGTATTACCCGGATGGCTTTTTTTATAATGATTGTTAATATATATTTATCAACAAAGTACCCATTACACCTTGTTGTAATGTTAATGTTCCGACGACCATCGATTTATGCCAGCAGGCGAGATGCGCGACGATTCGTTCGCATTTTTTCTTCTTTTCAGGTTGTTAGGTCTCGCCCGTGTTTTTGTACATCAGCTCGAAGTAATCAGCTACGATCTTGTATATATTATATTGTAATAAAGAAATTGCATTGACAATAATGACATGTACGTCAATATAGCCTAGCGTCTCTCTCGTTGTCCATAAGATTTGTGTATATACGTTCGATATATAAATATACAGTTTATAATATATTTATTTGATATCTCGTAACACACGTATACGTACCCCCTCTATATATATATAATATATATATATATATATATATATAATCGGCGAATATATAATCTGTAATATATAATTGTACACAGATCGTCGTATTTATGTTTGCGAGAGCATTTCCTTGGTGCGAATTGCGTTGCCTTGTTACTCTCTAACGCAAAAACTCATAATTGACCCGTGATCTTCGTAGAGATATTTCATGTATAATTTCATAACGTGACGAAGTGTCGAAGTAATACACTTAAGAAACTTTTCTGTGCACCATCGCACTCCATATATATTCTCCCTCGTTCTCCAGAAATATATATTCGCTTCAACAACAAAAGCCATAAATATATTTCAGCGTATCTACAGCGCTCGGGACACACCGCGAGATGCCCGACCGCGCTCGTTTCTTTATTGTACGTGACATTATTTACTTTCAAGCCTAACGGTATTTCGTTGAATTAACGCTATTTAAAATTACAACCACGATCTCAGAGCTTGTCCATCGCGCAGATGCGTCGACGCAAGGCGTACAACAACGTCGTCGTATAGAATCCATACCCCGATTTATTGCACCGATATATCGCGTATATAACCGCAAAGCATATATAACTCCCTTTGTGTAGTCCTTCGAATAAATCCTCGAAATCACTATATAATACATACAACATATAAATACTATCGCCTATCAGCGTATGAATCCCATCGGCACGCGCGCGCGCATAGTTATCGCTTATCGTTAAGTTAAAAAACGAAAGAAAGGAGAAAATGCAGTAAGATACTCTTTGGAATCCGACATAGCAGGTTTGTCCGGATAACGGAGATGCTTAATTTAACGACGACGAACTTAGCGGCACTTTGCGGACGTTAATCAACGGCAACGCCGATTCGAGAGTGTATTCCGCGATGAGCGTGTCGTCTGCTCGTCGCGAGCTGCTCTTGGAATGTGTATGTACGCGATTGTTTCCCATGTATATATGTATGTATACGCAATTATTCTCATCCACGTGCGTCGTTCATACAACGACAAATCCTAAGCATAATCTGCATCTATGTACACATAATCTATGTACACATTTCTCACACGTTCGTGGCCTGAATCGTTAAGCTTATTGTTCTTTGGTAAAATTATCATTCGTCGTTTCTAAACACTTTGTGACGCACGTACGCTGTATAATTTCGTATCTACGTTAGCTTCATTTCATCGTCAGTTCCGTATTTATAATTTCACATATTACTCGCTTTCGTTCGTAAGATTAAAAATCTTCATCGCGACACGCTTCGTCGTTTTACCTCGGTTCTACGTATTTAATACAACGTGTCGCAATATCAGACAGGAAGACGAGACCGTGTAAAATCCACTTTTTATATTATATACTCTCTAAGATTTATTTAACACATATAATAACGCGGGGTATTCGAGTTTCGTTGACTTTTATCACGCGCGATGCTCTCATCTCTCGCCCTTAGAATATCAACAATAGAATCCGCCGCGCGATAACTACCCTTCCCCAAAGTTATCATGCGAGCTCCTCCCATCTCCGAGCAGGGTCGTTCGTACCGAGCAAAACGTGACTCCGTCACGTTGTTCCCTCTCGTCGAAAATCATTCGCGACGTATTTACAAAAATACAATAAACATCTCTCGTCAATAAATATCTCTCGTTTTAGCAGAATTTGAGCAGTCAACGAATAAGGCGAGTACGCTTTTTCCGGTAGCGCCTACGACGATTCTACTGACCCGCAAGAAACACACAGCACCCCTCTGACTCACCGGTTTCACACGCACGCTTCCCTTCAACATCAGTTCGTGTTGCGGCACGAGTCGACTCGATAATAATCTAAGTGCTACGATCGCGCGCGCGCGCGCTGCGCAGCGGTGTCAGATCTTTGACACGTGTACTCATCAATTGGCACGTACGCTGAGTCTTCAGGTGCTGGCGTTCGTACTAGCATTCTCCTTCTTACCCGTCAACAGGAAAACATCCATGTTATCCTTCCCCTTCACGTACACCTGTCCGCGCGGCTCGAATTCGTAGCGCTCCGACAGGACATCCAGGCAATTACTGGCTATCTGTATCCTGCCGGCAACCCCGGTGGAGTCCATCCGCGAAGCTATGTTGACCGCGTCGCCCCAGATATCGTAATACAGCTTCGTGGCGCCGATCACGCCGGCCGTGACGTCACCGTAATTGTAGCCCACTCGTAGGATCAGTTTGAAACCCAGCAGGTCCCGATTGAAATCATAGATCACCTTGTGCATCGCCACGGCAAAGTCCAGCAGCTGAAACAGGTGCGTATACTCGTGCTCGCTCTGTTCCCTCACCTGCGGATTCAGGCCGCTCGCCGCCATGAAGGTGCTGCCGATAGTCTTGATCTTCTCGACATTCGCGAATTCCGATTTCTCCAGCAACTCGTCGAAGTCGCCTATGAGCTCGTTGAGCACACGCAGGTACTCCTTACCGCCCAGATACGACTCGTCGTACAGCTCGTTGAAGTTGACGATGCTGGCGAAGATAATGCCCACGGATTTGTGGTTCTGTGAGTACTTGGCGGTGGTCTTCAGCTGGTCGGCCACGTACTTGGGAATGATGTTGTGCAGCAACCAGTCGGCCTGGTTCTTCATCGACTGCACGCGCGTCTTGTCGCGCGCCGCGACCGCGTTGCCGTGAAAACACAGCCGGTAGCTGATCTCAAACTCACGATTCAGAAACCAGACCAGGAACAGCAGCAGCATCATGTCCAGATATATCTCGGAGTTGTACAATCTTTCGTTGTATCGGGTGTACGCGAAGTCCCCTGAAGTCGCGAGCAATTTCTCACGCTGACTACGTTCCTTCGCAGTCGACGAAGGAGTTCTCGTGGAGACCGTGCTGTCGAGGGAATCTTTCATGGTGTTCGAAAATATGCCACCGTTCGGACTGTTCTGTTCGCTCGCAAGCGATTTCAAGAGATTTGGATGCAGCGCGCTCAGCTGCGCCAATGAGCTGTTACTACCGTTGCTGCCGAGATTCCCCTGATGGTACGATATGTGACTTACCACGAGACATATGAATAATACGCCGGTAAGCGTGACCAGTAGATTCTTCATCCAACAATTGAGCTGCGTAAAATTGCAGAAGTGAACCAACCCGACAAAGATGAGGTAGCTGTAGTAGTACTCAAAGTTGCTGAGACTCTTGAAACTGTTGCATGTGAAGTTGAGCAAGATGGAGATGATCGGTAGACCGACCAGGACCGCGCCGCACACATGCCACGGGTACCAACGGGAGAAGAACTTGAAGATCTTCTGCGTGAGCGTGGCGTGAGTGGTGTTCGGATAGAGAAGTTGTCTGATACAGAGCGATACCGCTATTATCTGAACGGCGATGGCGATCACCGAGAACACCGTGTAGTGAATCGTCGGCTTGCAGAGCAGGAAAAGCGAGATCGTGATGGCTGTGTAGACCAGAGCGGATATCAGAATATCAAAATACGTGTTGAACCTCGAAGTAGCCAGGGTGGGCGGATTGCCGCCAATACCTTCGCTAGCTTTGTGCGCATTCTCTCGGTACTCCTTCTCCATCTCCTTGTTCTTGAAAAAGAGAGTAACGTTGGACAGCGGTGGCTTAACGAAGTACGAACGTTGAGAGCTCACGTTGTCTTGGACACATCTTTAGAGAAACGAAAGACCGGCTTAACGGATTTTGCCGTCACTTGTGCAACACTTCTGCCAGCTTCCTCGCTTACCTAATCAATTGGAGATCGGATTGCTTTCGCAGTTTATGAAAGCATGCGCCGAATGTATCAGTCACTATCGGTGGAAACGGGTAAGGAGGTATCGACGACGAAGGCTCGTGAGTGGAATTTAACGTCGAACTAGAAGTATAATAGCCACTGACCCTGTGTCCTAAAAGATCGCCTTGGGCCATGCCGTTCATTAGGAATAACTGCAACAGGATTGTATAATAATACAAATCATAAACACGTTCTATGACAAGTAATTCACTCTGCGATTGAAGCTGTACCAAATATATATATATATATATATATATACCAAATAAATACACAATTTTCGGTACCTGCTGTTGTATACTACTTCGCCTGCTGTTGCTCTTGATGCCGGAATCCTTCCTGCTGCATATGGAAGAAGCGTGACTAATCGGTTCCTGACCAGATAATAAAGGACTAGAAGGTACAGGATTCGGATCCATCTCGACGCCATTGGTAAGAGGAATCTGCGGACGAAGTCAATCGTAACTGTCGAGAGACTACGAAATATGCCAAGTAGCGAAATGAAGAGAGTCACATACTCGTCTAAACCCATTGCACTCCTCATACGCCTGGACTTCAGGTTTCGCTCGTCCCATGGCGATGTTTCTCCCCTCCTCTATCTCCAGCGGTGTCATCTCCTCGGTTGTCCGTTGCCTCTGCAAGTACTTCCACGGTTTGTTTCGTACTTTCTTCTTGCCGTAACTAGCGGTGGACGTCGGGCTCTTGTTCGAATCCTCTTTCTCGTCTATAGTATCACCGCCATTCTCGGAATCCAAGATACTCGGCAAGGAATTGGCTTTCATCCGGTAATTGGTCGTGTTGGTGACCATGTGGAGGTAATGATGGCGTGGCTTAACCTGAGTGTTGCACGACGCCAGACGGCTACGTGACTGCATCAACGGTGAGATACTTTTCGGTGACGTAACGTTCGTGATAAATTGATTCATGAAGTCCGACTTGCGGGCTCGGATGAAATAAGTTTTAACGCCTGAAACGAATAAACAAGTTCCAATATTTTGTTCATTGCCAGGCTGTTTATGCGATATTTTCAACAACGCACGACACGTAAAATCCCAATTTTGGTCTGCTTGCTTTTCTTCCGAATTAATTTACTCACCATTGACTAGTTCTCCCTCCTCCATGATGTACTGGTCGTCCAGAAATCTCAGGGTATTCTCACTCAAGTGTACACGACCGGGTTTCCCCGTGCTCTCGAGTTTATTCGCCAATGTCACATCGTTCGACCAGACATCGAACTTGAATCTTTTCGTACCCACGATCCCGCAGAGCACGGTGCCCGTGTGCACACCTACTCTCATGTTCACACCTTCCCTTCTTTCGATGTCAAATTGTTTGATCGCTTCGATCATAGCTGTTAAGATGAGAAGTGCACAGCATTAATTTAGCACCAGATTTGAAGATATCTGCCAACCACGTGTCAATGACATTCCACTCACCTAGACCCATTTCTATGCAGCACTTTGCGTGATCAGACCTCGGCTCGGGACATCCGCTCACGCAATAGTAGCAGTCGCCCAATGTAGATATCTTCTCACATCCGTGATGCTCGCACAGATCATCGAAACGTTCGAAGAGATCATTCAGGATGCCCACCAGTTCCTCCGCGGTCTTGTTCGAGCTCATCCTGGTGAAACCGACGATATCGGCGAACAAGATACTAACATCCTCCATCGAGTGCATGTTGAACGGGCGAAATAACGAGCGGATGTCCGTATTATTGGACGGTATCGAGCCCTTCTTCAAAGAGTCCTCCCGCTCTCTCTCACGCTCGCTCTCTTCCATCAGCCAGTCCGCGACTTTTGGCGGCATCACAGAGTGTATCATCTTTTCCTTCAGCTGCTTCTCCATTTCCAACTGCCGACGGACCAGCAGAGACTGGCCGACCTTCATAAAGGTACCACGCATTCTCACGAAAGTCATTATCAAGATATGTACGCCTATCAAATGAATACAGATTTGCATCAGAATCCGTATGGTGAGATTCGACGAGAAATCAATATCATCGGAGAATAAGTTATCGCTAATGTAGTTAACCGAGCCGACGGTACCGCTGATAACATTTTCAGGTGACGTGTTTATGGTGGAATTAACCGTTGTAATTGTCGATGAGATGCTGGAATTCAATCTCGTCAAGATATTTGAGTCGCCTAAAAGCCCATATAATTGTTGAGCCAGTGTTCCCTGCTCCGCGGATCTCGGTCCCATGCCCATCGTGCTTCTCGCTTCGCGCAGCGTCGATATTGTCTCTGTGCTAACTGTAGTAAAATCACTAATATTACGTATCACATTCTGTAGACCAGCAATAGTTAGAGAATCCTTTTGAGACGAGTGCATAGGTACCATCGTTTCCTCGCGCCCTGCCATCGCGTTCGTTTCTAAGGAGTTACTCTGTACAACTCGTCCACTGTAGAATCTTTCTCTCGCGTCTTTCGAGCCATACAGATAGGCAGTCAATAACTCAAACATGAATGAGTAAACCGTAGATATCGCCACGCAAACATAGAGCGGCATCGGCAGCACCGTATAAATAACTAATAAGATCTCTGAGCACAGGGCGAAGTGTCCGACCAGAGTTAATCCATCCACGTAAGGCGGCACCATGGCAAGGAAGAGTAAGGAGAGGAAACAGAGCGTGGACGCGACTCCCAGAGAGGTCGATAGTACGTAGGAATTGTAGTAATCCGTATATGTTAAATAGAGCACCGCCGCCACCATGGCGCTAACGATACTGAGAACGGCTGCTATCGCAGGCCATGTCGATGTATCGTTCTTTATTCCGATTATCACAAAATATGTCAACCATGATAAGGACACCAGCAAGATATATGTGAGAGCGTACCTGTGTGAAGAAAAAATGAACGATTGGAAATCCTGAAGTGATAATCGGCTTTTACAGCAGGATACACATGCATATATAAATTGTATATACTACTGATACTAACCGAAATCTTAATCTAATTTGAGGAAAGGCACTTCTCCTGTACTGCTCTTCAAGGATTTCCGAGTCGAATCTCGGATTCCACCAGGACCTTGGCGCTGCCCGTTCGAACGGCACGGGCAAATTAATACCGCAGCATCCCAAGCCCTGACTACTATGTGCCAGGTACGTCTGTATATATGGTGCCAGAGATATGTGAATCTCATCTTCGGCGTCTTCGCCATTGTCCTTTGCTCTTGTAAAGCTGACAGATGAGCCACGTTTCCGATTCAGCGGCGGAGTCATATTGATGATCTAGTACGGCTGTAAAGAGAAACAACAGCATTATAAGATATATCAGTGGAACAGCAGATCAGCAGAGCAAATAAATCTTAGAAACAGGATTTTCTTTAACTTAATTAAAATAATTTATGTAATTCAGAATATATTAACTAGTAAAATATGTCCTTTCTTTATACAATAAAATATTTTCATGCTGTAATACATAATTAAACAGTTTTGTTTTTACTTAGAATACATATCCTATATCTTCATGAGACAATCATCGAACGTCATTTGTAAGTGTTGTGCACGGTGAGCTATTGACATACGTGTTGCCATTCTACTGCAACTACAATGAGCAGCTGCTTCTAATAATATCATATGCGCAATGTTACTTAATATGCTATCCACAAGGACTCATCTTTTTTGCTCCGCACATACTTCTCCCGTCTTATTTTACATCGCCACAATGAAAAGAATAATTGCAAATACACACGATAAGCATAGAAAATTTATATAATTTAAAAAACCATATTCCAGATGACATGTAACTTGAAGCAGCTGCATTATTATTAAAATGACTCGATAATGAAAAGTCTTCTCTGTTTTATAAAACCCAATCTGTCACGCGTGTCAACGATTATTTTAAATGTCTGGAGTCCAATATTTCCATAAATTTCATCTTACGAGCGCGATTACACGCAAGTATATAAATTGTCGTCAGTGACGGCCGACAAATTGCTACGTCGTGGCCGCGAGTCGAGCGTGAAACACGAGACCGACACTCGGACAATACTCACCGCCAGTTGATTCACTTCGGTCAAGGGCGAGAACGCCGGGAAATTCGAGAAATCATCCTCCTCATTGGCATCGGAGGTCTCCGCGGGAATCAGCTAATCTCACCGGACGCCATTTCTTCGCGGCTCTTCTCGCGCAGCGCCGTCGCAGGTCTGCGAAAGGGGGGCGACCTCGGTAACGTCGACGCCAGAACACACGGACGACGGCGTTGCGCGTATGTCGCGGCTGTATAAAAAAAAAACCAATCACGCGTTCCTGTCGAGATTGTTAAAACGTTCTCCGCTGCGGCGCTCCGCGGCCATCTTGAATCCATCAACGGAGATGACGTCCGATGACAGCGCCTGATATATAAGACGTTCTCCAGGGATTTAGGCCTGGTCTACAATACGTGTCGTAAATTGTAAGCCATAAGAATTGGCGAATCACAGTCGATTATTACAAAAATAATCGGCTATAATTGGTCAGTTCTTACACGGCTTGCAGCTTACAACACATATTGTAGACCAGGCCTTAAATGTAAAATAGAGAACTGTCACTGAAACGCGCGCCAAGGAATATTCGAAATCTCACCGAAACATCGGACATAATGCGATCGATAAATTATCGATATGAGATGCAACGCGCGATTTTGTGCGATCGCGGAATGGATCGACAGGTTAAAACTGGAGAGAACGAAATGAAGTAACTTGTGCGTACAAGGAAAGCCGAAGCGAGAGAGATCGTAAATCCGCATGAGACCTGAAATGCACGCCATCTTGTTATCGAACAATGGCTGCGTTCAGAAAACACAACGGTTACACAACGGTTGAGTAATTCGTCAACGTTATTGGTCTGAATGTAAGGATCTAACAGTAAGGACCAATAGTTACTGAGCGCTCACTGAGCGATCTCGATGACAGCACGACATGGCCAATCACTCTAACGTACTCTTCCGATTGGCTTCAAGTTTTACGCGAAAATCCATCTTACTTCGTAGTTTGTAAGATAGCCATCTGTAAGTTCGTCTAGCCAACGGCGTAAAATAGCCAATCAACGGCGAGGGGACAGCGAAGTCAGTCGCCGTCGGTATCTTGTCTTTTCGGCTTAGCAACGTGTGAAAACGAGTGACACGCACGCACGCAAATGTGTGGCATCGACTAGCATTCAAGCGGCACGTAGGTATCGCGCCCGCGAGCCAAATATGACGATTTCAGCGTTCACTGAATCAATTTAGGGGGTTTGTCGATCGTCAGGGTTCGTTGTTGCGGCCGTTTGGTGCGCGACCTCGACCAAAAGCCGGGCACGATCGTCGCGGATAAGCGCCGTCGTTGTGCCGACGTCTTGCATACGTGGCAGAGATTACTCTCCAATCAAAAGTGCTCGCTCGCCGATAGGCGTGGCTTGAAGTGTTCGTATAGCTCGTTCCACGTCCGGCAGCCATAGTGCTTCGGGAGATCGTCGCGTGTGTTTGCGGGATTCACAATCTTGTCGCGCTCTCCCTATCTGGCTCGGGCAGTCTCTCTCTCTCTCTCTCTCTCTGCGTGATACAGTCGTGCGAGCGTTCAAGGCGAGTCGCGTTAGTACGTCGCAGATACGCCGTAGAATCTTGCGTTTATCTTGCGTATCGAAGGTAGCCGTGTTTTTCGACGAAATCTACGATAGCGGACATTCTCGGTAAGTGATGTCGCGCGCGGACAAAACTTACGCCGGGGAAAAAAAGGCGAACGGCGTGCCGGTCGCCGCGTTTAAGACCGTACGTACCGTTAAATGTGTCGGCATGCGGATTCAGCGATTTCTGCCGACCGATCTGACGTACACGTCGCTGGTCGCATCGCGATACGTGTCGTTGACCTGTACTGTCATCCATATGTCATTGTCCCGTTCCATGGGCTTGCGATATTTTGCACGAGCACCCGCGATTCCTCGTCGTTAATATGTCCTGCTCTCTCTCCCTCGCACTCGACTTGTACACGTATACACGATGTCGCAACGTGTCGCCACCGGGACGTGTTTCGTCCGCGCAGATTCGCCGTCAAAATTTCAAGAATTTCGTTCTTCGGCGGCAATTTCGTAGAATTCGAACAGTCGGGTGTGTCTATATTCTACCTGAAAATTATTTAGAACTTTTATTTTTCTTTTTTCTTTTTCGTAATAACGAACAATGCATTTCATTTTCTAGATAGTATAAAGATAAAATTCTAAAGATTGGCAAATTTTCGCTAATATAATGTAAATATTTCCAAATTATTTCAAACTAATATGAAAAAGTAAATACTCTACAAAAGTTCGAAATAAAAACGATTCTGATACGTATGTGAGGATTAATAATATGATAAACTTCAACTTTTTTATTTTAAGTAACATGTTTTGATATTCAATTGTTTTCCAGATAAGGCAGTTGAAGATGGATGTTCAAACAGTGTTTGTGTATATTGGGATAGTAGTTTTTTCCGCTGTGTTTATTGTATTTATATTGAATTTAGCAACAAAAGAGAAATCTTTTGAAGAAGCTATAGCTGAGCAGAGAAAGTTTCCTGATGACCTGTTGTTAAGTATGTAAATTATTTTGCATGTAATTTTATAACATTATAAAATTAAATTATACAAACTTTTTATATTAGTATATAAAATTATTTTATGATATATAAATTGGAAAATATTAATGTAAATAGGAATAAACAGTATAAGTGAAAAAAGCTAATATTAAATTTTCTTTCTGCAAAAATTCTTATATATTAATTTAATACAACGTATTTTATTTATAGGTAAAAAAGATAAAAATAAAGAAAAGAAACATAAGAATAAAGCTGGAAAAAAAGTGAAAGAGAAGAAAGAAGAGAAGGATGATAAGGATGATAAAGATGCAGAAAAGGCAGAGCATGTACAGTTTGAAGAAACTCCTCAAATATTGCCTCCAGAACCACCAGTCCAGGTGAATTTATATTTTATCCATTCTTTTATTTACCAAAAAGCTTATAATATGAATTTAATTTGCAAGAATGAACTCTTATTTATAATTGATACAATTTAAAAAAAAAATTAATTGAAATATAGTAAGGAACTTTCTTTATCTTTTGTTTCTAAAATGTTCTGGAAAAGTATGTATATTTTTTAACACTGTGAAATTTCTGTATCACTGATATAGATATAACAATTTTTATTATTTTGATGTATTATTTCATTATTTTAATATTCTCTACTGTTGATACAAATATAAGAATTATTATTTGCATACAAATAGTAACATATATATATATAAGGTTAACCTTGAAATATGCAAGATGTGAGAATTTTTTTTACATGCATGAAATACAGTAACCTAGGTGATACATAATATGGTATATCATTGCATAGCGTTGAAAGAGATTTATGCACAGAGAGCATCATATTTTTCTTTTCATGTTGTACAATCCACAAAGCATGTCTGCTTAGAAATATCATAGCTATTATTATTTTATATTAGTCCCTAACTTTCTCATTTAGTCATAGTTTTTTCCATAATTTATATAATAAAACATTCTCATATGTTCTTGTAGGAATTATTGCATGTAAAAATATTTAAATTAGTTTTATCCATTAATTATAAATTTTCACATATAGTTTATATTATACAATAATGGTTTTCATACACAATATGCATCATATGATAATGGGTATTATACTATACAACTTACAACAAAAGAATCCTTGGAAGAAGATATATTTTTATATTAACAGCAAGTTTCATATTTTTCTTTCAAGATTTTTATAAATCCTAATTGAATTTTATTCTTCCTTTTTATTAACTTAATATGGATTCTGACATATTATATATTAATGCCATTTCTTTAGCTACTACTTTCAATTGTTCACTTTCTTTTATTATGATCTTCAACTTTTTATTATATATATATATATATATGTTATGTATATGAAATATGTATATATTTTTAGTATTTATTTCACTTTAATTCAAGAAATTAATATCTTTATTACAAAAGTCATAATTTATTATTTTGATATTTAATAATTTAATGTGACATATATATATATGTGTGTGTATATGTGTAAATTATGCCCTGGTAAGTTATCTAAAGATATATTATTATGTGTATATATATCTCTCTCTCACATTATACATATGTGTATATGTATGTGTGTATATATATATATATATACATATATACATGCGTATGTATATATATATATATATATAGTAAGAGAGAGGTTATATCAAAATATGTATATAAGTGAAAAATTTCTATATAAATATGTTACATTTAGAAAGAAATAACTTGTTATAACATTATAAATTGATTCTCAAACTGCTAATAAATTATTTCTTGCATACATGTACCATTGATAAATTGGAAGTTCATAAGATTATTTTCTAAAAATAACTGCTTCATCCAGCATTTCAATGATACTGCTTTACACTCAATCATCTTATCACATAGATTATAAGAGAGCCAAACAAAAGATTTCCTCAATATTATGATATTTGAGCACTTGCTGTAAATACTCAAAAAAGTCAAATTTAATTGTCACAGATAATAAATTTTTAATTATTACGATATATATAAATTATTTGAATTTACTTAAAGGAAAAATATTGCTAAAACAGAAATAAAAATTTATAAATTCCAGGTTTATGTGTTCAACAAAAGGACAAAGTAAACATGATAAGGTGAAAACCGAATTAATAAAACATTAATTGTTGGTTAATAATTAATATCAACAATTTTTGCATTTTTAAACTAATATATATACATACATACATACATACACAAATATACTAAGATAACTACACATACATATATATATATAAATTGCATTAAATTGTATAAAATATAAGGATACAATCTATTAAATTATGCCCATTGTTGTATGATGTAATCCAAAATTTTAAGCATATTAATATTTCATGGTATTACTTAGACGAATAATGTAGAAACATTTACATGTGCATTAAACTCTTAGGAGAGTAACAAAGGCAATAAAAAGAAAGGAAAGCTTGAAAAGATCAAACCAATTCTCGTAAATAAAGACGAGCCATTAGCCATTGTGACTGAATTAAGTCCTTCGCAACCTCCCTTGGCAGAAGCTAATCATTTTGACATCATTCATCCAAAAGATGACCTTGAACTCGTACGGAGTCATAGTGTGAGTGATTTGTAGTGTGTGCTATTTGCAGAATATCTCACATACTTTATATTTCTTTTCTTCTCTCTTCATCATTTCACTTTATTTTATAATTTTGTGGATATATAAGTGTGATTCATATGTAAAAAGTATAAATTTACTTTTTGAGCTATGTTGATTAATATATTTCAAAACTGCTATCATTAAATTTTCCAGTTATCATTATATTTGTTCCTTACTACTAACACAACTTTTTTCTACATCTGTCACTTGGCAAAATTATTAACACATGACAATTGTACATAGTTATTAATTTATTAATATTTACTTTTATTATCTTTATATATACACACACACAACTAACAAAAGAATTATATTAATTCATGAAACATTAAACATAGCATTGGGAATATTAATTGCTTTAGGTGGTATATATATCTTTATATGGTTAGTGATTCAACATTAAAATTAATTGATTTTCTTTTTTTTTTCTAAAATTTATTTAATTGTATTTTAAAGATAATACATTGTAACAAATATGTCTGTTGTACAACAGAAAGAAAATCTTCAGCAGCTTAGTCAGTCAGAAACAGCAGCAAATAAGTCGCCAAAAGATACACCAACTAGATCGAAAAGGAACAACAAGGACATAAAGAAGAAAGATGAAAACGTTAAAGATGAGAAGCAAGAGGTTAATACTCAAGCTAATGCATTATTCGTTACTAATAATAAGGAAATTGTGAAGGAAATAAAGGAACAGCAGAAGGAGACACCTGTTAAAGAGATAAAAGAAATTGTTAAAGAAACTGCATCTATTGTGCAATCTGCAAACAAGGAGCCCAAGAAAACGAAGAAAAAGAACGATATCTTAGCTCAGATTGGTAAGATGTTTCTCTTTTTCAAATTTCTACTGTCTTAAATTCATAACTATTTGTACAGTTAATTTTATAATTATCAACAATTTACCTTGTTAATAAATGACAAGCATGCATATTGAAGATAATCTCGATTTGATATATTTCTCATAGAATGATATTTAACCTAGTATTACATGCTATAGCCTGCCATTTAATTGATTAAAAATATGACCTTTTGTATTGTATTCTTTGTATTCTTATTTTCATAGTTTAAATTAAAATATTTGATAATGATAATTCACATGTATATGTTTGTTGTAATGTGTTACAAATTTTTAATACATTAATTTGATATGGTATTAATATATATTTAAGTTAATAGTTAATACATTACGCAAAAGAAATTAATAGAGAAATCACAATTATTTATTTTTAATGTTAGAAAGTTGCTCGATAATGTACGAGTTTTCTCATTTTTTTTTCTTTTTTTTCTTTTTTGTAAAGCATTTTTTTAATATATATTGCAATATATAAATTAGGAAGTCCGTTAAAGCTCACTTAAGCTATATGAATAATCCGCTCACAGTAAAGCTGGGTAGATTCTTTCCAAGTGCTTTGGAATGTAGTTGAGGTAGGATCATTTCCCCCTTCCACATATAAAAGAGGTCAATGTCCGTGCATTTGATACCAGAAATCTTACAGTATGATCAATAACCTAACTTTTATGGTGCATTTCTGAAAAATCAAAATAATTTATAAACGATATATTAATTTTTACTTTATATGCTACAATAAATATATAAATTATATTTTTATACACGTAGAAATATGTTTCCATTAATATACATCTTGTTCTTTTTTTAAATTTTTGTTCACATTTTAAATTTACAATATACAGTATGTTTAATAACAATATATGTACGAATTAAACAGAATTATCTGATTTCGATATATAATATTAATATAATTCATTTCCTCTTTTTAGAGGGAGATGCTGTCAATGTTCAACTTTTGATGCTGTTTATTCAGAAAGCAGAACTCAGTCGATCTGAGATACAAATCCTTATTGATCATCTCTTAAACAAACAAATGGACAATCCGTTAGAGCATTCCGAGTGGACAGAAGGTCGCGCCGATCCCGTCATTAAGCTAAAAAAGCAATTGGCGGAGAAGGAAAAAGCACTAACTGATGAACATGAGGCTAGCTTAGCTTTCCAAAATAAATTGAAGGAGTTACGAGCTGAACTGAATGGGGATCGATCCAGATTTTCGGCAAACATCAGGCAACTTGAAGAAACGTTAAGCGCTAAAATGACAGAAACCCAGACTTTACACACACGAATGCAACATATTTTGGAGAGTCACGCTGCTGAGAAGCAAGGTTTCGCCAGACAAATCGAACAATTGCAGACTAAGGTAAATGAGGATGCCGCTATTATTCACAAGATGCAAGAGGATCAAGGACAGACTCAGGGCCACCTGCAGCAGGAATTGATCGCCCAACGGAAACAGATGGAGGTACAGTTTGCTCAAATGCGTGACACTGAAAACACATTGAAATCACAACTCGCTCAGAGAAATGTAGAAGTGCAAGAATTGCAAAATGAGCTACAAGCAACTTGTGAGAGTAGCAGCGCTGAGATGGAGATGTTGCGCCAACAATTGGGTCTCATGCAAGGCCAATTAATGCACTCGGAAGGACAGTTGCAGCACTTTAAAGAAGCGAGCGGTACATTGCAAGATGTTGCTAGGCAACTCGAGGTAAAAAGCACGACTTTCCGTTGCTACTGTCAATAAATGTTTTTAAAATCAATTATTTGCATTAACGTTAAATCCTTCGTATAATTTTCAGGAATCTCATCGTACACAGGCGGACTTGGATCATAGATTAAAAAGCGCGCATCGTCATGAGCAGGAATTGCAAAAACAAGTGAATTCATTGCAGGCTGAATTAAACCTCGCAAAAAACGAAGCCAGTGAGATTCCGACTTTAAAAGCTGAACTTAGCAAGGTTCAATCTGAATTGATAAAACTAAAGACTGAACTATCAGCCACAATGAACGAAGCCAAGTCGGAAGCAGCCGAAGTTACAGCTCTGAAAACCGCATTGAGTAACAAAGAGGATGAGTTAAAAAAATCTCAAAACGAGCTCGGCATAATACAGAAGGATTTTCAGCAGTCTAATGCACAAGTCAAGCACATGGAGTCTAAGTTGAATTCTGTCCAAAAAGAACTGGACACTGTAAAAATCGAATATGACAAGACAGAACGTAACTTGAAAGAAGTGATAAACGAGGCAAACAAATATCAAAACGAAGTACAAAGAATGCAAGATGTATTAACGATCGTACAGACGGATTTGGCTAAGGCTCAGGCTCAGATTAAGGAATCTAACGAAACTATGAGTGAATTTAAAGCTTTACAGACTGAAAATAATAGACTACGGGTCAATGAGAAACAAGTGGAAGAAGCCCAATTGCAAATTACGAAACTTCAAGAAGAAAACGATAGACTGCGTGCCGAGGTATTTATATTTAATTTATAGTTTGACATTTTTTAACAATTTTATATTATACAGTAAAAGTATATTACATATGTATTATATTTGTACAGCTTACGAATATTGTGGAGCAGCAGAAGGAACAACAACGTGGACAAGATAATATATCTACAAATGTGTTAGCTGTAACTAGACTCGAACGTCCGGCAGCGGAAGGACGTGAGAATGTGGAAGGCGAGATTCAAAGAAATACTTCGGATTATGCTAATTTGGATGCGTACGTAAAAATTTCCAATTTGCTATAATTCTTAATTTGTAATACTCGTACATATCATCGATAGACATCGATAGATTACATGTAGTATTTTACAAGTTACCATAAATCTGTTGTATTGAACCTGGCTTATTAATTTCTGTAAAAAATTCATTGTGTGCAGATCAAAGGAGAAAGTTTTATTAGATGAATTGAAGATCCAGTTAGTACATAAAGAAGAAGAGCTTAATAGGTTAAATGAACAGTTAAATATGTTACAAAGTGATATAATTGAACATAACAACCTTACCAGGCAACTACGAGATGATTTGGAGATCCAGAAATCCAAAAATAATGTAAGCTTTTCGTTTGTCTGAATGTTTTATATTATGTTGTTATATTTTATCTCACCTTTGTATATATATATGTGTGTGTTTGATGTCTGAATTTACCTGCATCTCGATATAACTTTAATACGTTCTTATCGCTTCCATCACTTTACCAATTTCTCCTTTTATACAAAACTATATTCTCGTTTATTGTCATGTTGTTCCATATATGTTACATTTTGTTATAAAAACAAAAAGAAATTTATTCTTATTTGCTATCATTTCTCCACATTCTGTGCAATAGGAGTTACGCACAAAGAACTGGAAAGTGATGGAAGCTCTTTCTGCTGCTGAGTTGCGTGCCAGATCTAGTGGTGGAAAGAGTAGCGAAGTAAGTCTTTGTTTTACACTATTGGGAGTAGTATTATTGTGAGAAAATTAGGAGTATACAAAATATTGCTACATTTGATACATAACATATAGTTTTTATACTTAATATTTAGTCAGGTTTATATTATTACTTTCTTTTTGTAACCAGTCTAAAATTTTTATATTAACTTAAGTGTACCTTATGTTTTATTGTTTACAGATGTATTAAAAAAAAATTTATTGATTCCTCTTTGATTAAATTGACGATAACCATGGCGGCAATTCTATCACACAACAAATTTACTCTTCAATAAATAATCCTTAATATGTTTGAAACAATATTTTTTAAGAATTTTGTCTACTTTATTCAACTAGGAAATTATACAGAAGGTGAAAGTGGAACAGGAGGAAATAACCAAGGCTCTTCTACAAAGGATATTTCCAGAGATTAAAGTATCTGAAAATACTCATGAGCAGTGGCTCAAAACTTTTGAACATAAAATATGCACTGTTTTAAATGAATTAAAGCAAAAAAGCACAAATCAGGAGATTTCTGATTTAGAAAAACAGAACAAGAATTTGCAAAGTGCGGTTTCATGTTACCAGCAGATTATCAAAGAAACGGTGAGTTTCCTTATTTTCTCTGGGTTTTCTGCAATTCTAGTGTAAAAAATAAATAATCCAAGATGCTGTTTTTTATTTTATAGGAAGGTATGCTTAATAAACTACAAAGTCATATAGAATCCGAGGAGATAAGGTGGCAAGTTCAATTCCGACAAAAAGAGAACGAAGTGACAAATCTTAGAGCAGAACTTAAAGATATTCAAACCAAACTGAATGCGAACGAAAAGGTAAAATTACGATAATCTTTATTTTGGAAAAGTGAAAGTTACTCCTTAACCAACATAAGAATGCTGCTTTTCTTTCTTCTTACGATTTTCGTTTTCTTTCTAGCTTCAGCAGAAGGCAATTGAATTAGAAACCAGATTAGCCAATGCTGAATCTCTTACAGAACAGACTAGTGCTGAATTATTAGCACTTAGATCCGCGCAGAAAACTGTTTCTAGAGGGGAGACTGACGGTCATCAACTTGCTGTTTTAGAAAAACTACAAGAGGTAAAGGCTTTTACACTGTATGATACTTTATCATGGATTTTAGTTATGCTATCTGTATGTTAAAATATGATATAAAACAAATATTTAGGTATTAGTTGTGCAAATATTTAGTAACTATTTTATCTTCATCTTTTTCTCATCTATCTCTATTGTTATTTCAGGAAAAGGCTCGTTTATCGCAAGAGTTGCAAACAGAGTGCAATAAAAGAGCAACATTGGATGCTGAAGTTACGAAATTGCGCTCTCTCGTTGAAACCAGTGAAGCGAGTTTAACACAAGAGAAGAGTCTTGTTACACAACTTCAACAGGAAGTGTCCCAACTCAAGGTATTTGCATTTTTCTGTATCACTTAGTGTTTTTCTTACCACCATTACACATACACAAATAAACAATTGCGCAAGAAGGTATAGAAAATATTGCTTTGCCGATTACAGAATGAAATTTGCGGTGGTTGTAGCAGCTCAGAACAGTCTATGCTGAATGGCCCACCTACATCAGATTCTCTGCAATCCGAGGTTAGTATCTATTAGTATAAAGATTGATTTAATTCTTACTTATACAGAGTGCCTTCTCTCTTTTACTGAAAATACTATACAGCTTCTGCTATATTCATATAACAAAGAGTTCTGTCCTGTATTAAAAGCATGAGATATCATGCGATGCTGCAAGATACTACTGATATGATACTTCACTAATCACGTGTGAAAAATCTCGATAATTACTAACGAACAGTCATACGATTGTGATTTGTTGTTCTTTTATGTGTGTGATAACTGAGCAATTAAGTAACTGCATATATAGATGTTGAAAAAAAATTGATAAAATATTCAATTTTGTTAAGTTATATATAGATTGTACTAGTTTGCAGTGTAATGCATAAGTAAATATCGGTAATGAATAAATATTGAGTTATTTTGATTTTTATAATATCATCTATATATCGCAGTAAAGAAACTAATGCTATCATTATTTGTATATGTACACAATGGTACAGGTAAAAAATCTTTTATCTATAAAATCGTGATTGGAGAATTGCTTCGTTGAGATAGTGAGATCGTGTTTGTCTTATTTGGAAAGTAATTTAAAAGTATATTTCGTACACTGTGTTCCAATCACGAAATTTTGTAGACGATTATTAGAACGGCAATTTTACAAATTTGTGTCAATGTTATATTCATTGTTATTTGATAAATTGCCGTTTCTATATGCGACCTATCAACAGTTAGATAATAATATATCTGGAATGCAGCTTCCTCTAGCGTCTCAAACTCTGATAACTACATTAGAATACAGAGAATACTTCAAGAATACAGAGTTTGCAAACAATTCCATAACCAAGCCTGTCAATTTGGTTCAGTCTGAACAAGAAATTGAGAACAACCCCCTTACTACAAAATACTCCTCCAAATCTTGTCATATGACAGATCACAACACACAGGCTAGTCAGAAGCCATTCTTTGGTCAGCAACATAAAAAGCACAAGAAAAAGAGGAAGGTAAAACTTTTAAATCTGAGACGGAGAAAAATTTTCCTGGCTCGATTATTGTATAGGTGCACTTCAGTTTATTATTGAAATGTCAGACACATTTGATGGGCTCAATATTATGCAGAATATTAATCTCATCACGAAGGGTATATGTCTCTTTGCAATATCCTCTAAAGATGTAAAAGTAATATACATTTTATTTCAGCATTTGTGTTACATTGTAATATTTTTATCTTATAATCTTGAAAGAAAAATTATATATTTTATGTATTATATACATAATCTCTATATTTAATATATTAATACACATATTAATGTAACAAAATATATTACGTAATATAATTACGTATTTTTTTTTCTTTTATTTGACACGTTTAATGAAAAGTAAAAAGAAACATGCAATAAAGTGTTAGAAGAATTAACTAAATAGATACATCAAAATAAAGTGTTAAACATGTGAAATTTTAAGAAACGTATTTCTTACTACGGAAATAATTTACGTGTGATGTGTGTGTGTGTGTGTGTATATATATATATATAATGTATATACACATATATATATTTCTTATTATTTTCAATATAAATATTCTTTGTGGTAATATTGAGTCCTGTATTATTATTTATTTGCTACTGTGTAAAAACAGTATTATTTCAGTAGCTTGTATTTGGAAGCAGTACTTTATAGTAGATTGATTTTGTGTACTCCAACGTACATATTACTTTATTGTGGCTATCAATAAGAAAGCAAAATGCGTCCATGCATTCAAATGGCATGTGATTTAGTACAATAATCATCAAGTGATGTAGATAAAGATTATCTTATAAACTTTGCACTTGTATAGCTAAATTTTTTTTCATATAGACAACGTGTTAGAGTAATACGCATTGTAACTTACATAGTACATTTTGATATAATCATATTTGAAACAGTACTTTCCGCGAGATTCATATTTACATGTAAATACTAGTGTCGCATTAGTATCGTTTTGTACAGATGTCTAAGAATTAAATTATTGACTTTATGGGAAAGTATTATTATCATTCCTTCGCGTCGTCCCTATATAATCTGTATTCAGCAATCGATTTAATTCGCAGATAAAACTGCGAACTTAAAAAATGATAATATAAACTCATCAAAACACAAAAGATACACATGTACATATAAAAAATTACAAGACACGTAAATATATCGTATTATATATTTGTAACATAATTCCTACATCATTATATATAAATTTCATTTTGTATATTTATATAGTATATTATATTATATAGTATATTATATAATATGTTACTTATTGGAGGAGAGAAACGTTTAATTTTGTCATGTTCAAAGCAACGAAATCACGATTTGTAATTGATGTAGTAATAGCGACTTGGTTTAAGTCAGGAGATGTCTAATATATGTATATATAAAAGATCGATTTTTATCGATCAGCCGGCTACATTCGTATCTTTCTTAAATTTACTAGTAAACCAAATTGGAAGGTTTTAATTTCAACGGTAGTCTTTGTCCCAGTGTTTGTTTATTGTAAAGTTTAGTTGTACAATAACGTAATATTATTAATGCTCAACGACCACAGGTTTCCACAGTCGTACGATTCATAAGAAAAAAAAAATAGCCTTGTTGTTCGAATGCTTGCTCTGTGATCAATAACAATTTAACTGTTTTGATTGTTTCGACAGTCCACTAAGAAAACCATGGCAAAACGGCGCAGATTCGCAGGTATGCAAATCTAAAGATGAGATACTGAAATGTTTCCTCCTAGCCTTTCGAAAAATTTAATAGTAGATTACCGCTAGTCATTCATATCAGGTTTTATAAGTTATTTTACGAATATTAGTTTCTCATCCCACACACATTGTTCTGTTGTTAAGCATTAAATTTTTATATTCGTATCCGTAAATGCACTATCTTCAATTTTCATATTTTCATATGATCATTTTATTTATTCCCCAAAGAGCGACACAAAAAATGTTTCCAATAGTTTGAAGTAAAACCATTAACATACATTATTATTAACACCATTAATTACGATTATTTTAGGTAAAGTTTAGATATGCGTATTAGCTATTGCTAGTGAAAAAGTGATATTACATTCAAGTATTCTGTAGAAGTAGTATAAATCAAATTAAAGTATACTTAAATACAAATGTACTTTTTTACTCAACAAAGAAAAAGAACAACAGAACCAATTTATATGATATAATTAATATTACAAAAAAAGAAATACATATATGTATATGATTTTGATATGTCACATAGTAAATGTGAGCCATATTAATAGTACTGTTAGTCTATTTATTATTTGGAACATATATCTTGAACAAGCTTTGGTGCGTTATCGTTAATATGAAAAATAATAAATATCATGTCCAGTCAATTAGGATTAAGTTTAATCAATTTTCTCATTTGATTCTGTGTTTTACAGTATTTATACTATAAGCAATATATAAATATAAATCTACACAAATATATATATATATATATATATGTGTGTGTATAAAATTATTTAGAATTTATATCCTTGAAATATGTACAAATCATTTAGTATTATTAGTTATTTATAATTAATTGTAAAATATCTATGGCTTCACTTATATTCGTATATGTTCCAAAAACATATTGCACAGTGCCTATTGTTGGCTTTATATTTTATTTTGTGACTATAATATAATGAATGTCCTGCATCTTGTATATTCTCAGCACATACGGCTAGAACAAATTATTTCTATTCCCATCTTTAATTCTTGTCGATTATGATTTACAACTTACGAAACTGGCTGTTAAATTGGTAATTCGCATAGTTGTATGTGTACATTACATTAAGACCAAGGTAAATGGTTTGTACATTTTGCTACGCTTTTTTGCAAAAAAAAGTACAAAAATTATAACACTGTACTGATCAATAAATAATAGAGTGTAAATGTAAATTTAGAAGCAGAGACAAATATAACTAAATAGATCAGATGTTAAAAAATGTACATAGTTACACAATGAAATTTTTTATCGGCACAAACACTGGGGTAAAGGGTGCACTGCGAAAGGAACGATGTATATTTACCGAACTAATTAATTATAACAATATCAACGGTTACTTTTGATACTAATATTTAACATATTTTTATGGTTTCTATACATCGCCCATTATTTTTATTTTTTTAATTTCATTCGTCTTAAAGATATTAATATAATGAATTAATGTGGACTTTGAGGGATTAATAAATGTTCGCTTTGCATTATAATTAATGTGCGCAATTACGACTGTTAATATGGCCTTTAATTTAAAAACTTTGCATTATGTTAATATACTGCTTACAAAATGATAAAGAGAAACACGTATGGAATGATACTAACAAACGATGATAACCATATTTTATTATGCATATATTATTAAGTGTAATAATATAGGTATTATAAGTTCAATATTCTATAATTTTGTTTTTGGCTTCTCTTTTTTTTATTTCCTACTACCCTTATTATTTTTTAACGTAGTACACATACTAAGTATTATATGTTGCTTGCAAATTTCTTGTTAACATGATAAATTTTTTATATGTGTACTTGTTTTTTGCATGGCTTATAGACGCATTTTTTTAATATTAAATATTAGATTTCATTGTGGAAGATAACGCAAAAGGTATTATTCCATTTATAAAAGAAATAGGGTATTAATTAATGATATATCTATTAGCAATAAATATTGTTCTGCGTAATCTTTCACAATCTCCTAATTATTCTTCCTGATTAGTTCATCGGACAAATGCTCAAAATTTGCAAAGTTCAACGAATATGCATTATTTTGCTCATTATCATCAAATTATTAATTTATTTGTCTATTGTATATCATGGAAGAATAAGTATAGAACATTGTTTTATGCACTTATATATGTTTTCAATTATGATCTCTAATCCACTTTATTCATTCTGCTACTGTGTTTCTTTCAGGGTGGTTCAGGAAAAAAATAACTTCGAAAAATAAGCTACGCTAGTACAATGCGTGTATTGATGGTAAAAAAAAAAAGGTAAAAAACAAAAAGAAATAAATAAGAAAGAAATGGGATGTATGCAAATGTGAAATTGCAACACAAATGCAGCACTGCTATAAATATAAATAGCATACTTTGCTATTCAAAAGACTAATACAAAGTGAAAATACTATGAATAATGTTTATTGTAAAAAATACATATTTTATTATGTGGAGAAAATATAAATAATTAAACTCGTAGTGACTAAATGGATATCTTGAAATACTGGTATATGTGATGGTTATATATACATATATACATATATGTACATATATGTATATATATGTGTATATATATATATATATATAACTTATAGGTATAATATATAGCTGTACGCAATTGTAAAAGTTATCAAAATCGTACATTATAAATCACCGACATTGATTGTTTATAGATTAAATTTTATTTCTGTTAAATGAATGCATAGATAAGAACGATATTCACGAATATCCTTGTAACTCGAGTAATTTATGATTAACGTTCTCTACGCATAATGTATTCCATGACTCAATGTTCTGCATTACTTTTATTATAACATCAATATTTTACTTCGTATTTGAATTAATATATCATATTTTTCTTTCTTTCGTTTTCCGTTCTTTCTTTTTATGATTAGAAGAAAGTATGGACCAGATTTAATATATGAATACATATTTGCACATGTGTGCGCAATAATATCATACATAAGATATGCACTACATTTTGTTACCAATAGTGAACACGATACATTAGATTTTTTAAATAATCATGTTGTTAATTCTACTAATGTGAGTTCGTTTGTTGTTTAATTTACGTGCAATAATTAACGGTCAAAACAGGAGTTTTGAAATCGAAGGCCAGTCTTACGTGAGAAAATTAGTAAAAATTAATAACATCCAATGATTATATTGAGACAAGTAATGCATACATGACGAATTTTCATAATTTACATAGGCCTTTATCAACGTGAAATTGATAAACGTTTTAATGTTGGAAAAAGTGCGTTCGTGAATAACAGGTATGCATTTGTATAGATGCGTATTATAAAAATGATTTACGGATACATTTTGCCTAGTTTCAGAATGTTTAACGTTCAAGTGAATGGACGATTTTAGGGGCATTTAAAAAAACATCATGCTTGCAACACTATTACGTTTACATTTAGTTATACTCTGTTTATATAAATGAACAAAGTATTCTATATTGTTGTTATAAAATAGCGATACTAGAACTGCTCAGGAGATGGTTTTTTAAACACTTAAAGCATGACCGTTCAGAAACATAGTTGAAAATCAATTGTACATTTAAAAAAAATTCTTTGTTCATTCTATGTAATCGATTGAGATTGCGTACCGAAATACTGATTTTTGTAAGAAGCATGTACGTGTTTAGTAGTACACCTCGTACTTATTTACCATTTTGTACCTAGAACACATATTCAGTTATATATAATAAAAGTTTACTGTTTTACTTGATGCTGACTTACAATTTTTTGAAAAATTACTCATCACACTTATCTATTAATAGTACAATAAGTAAGTGAACATTCTTAAATAAATATCAGAACTTTTATTGGCCACACATCACTATATATATATATATATATAGTGATATATATATATATATATATATATATATATATATATATATATATACATATATATATACACATACACATACACACATATATACATATATACAAAAACATGTTTTGTTTAGTCATATAAGAGTAGTCTAATCTTAAGCAATTTAATCTAAAATTTGTACTTTCAGATTAATATTATAACGTTAATATGCAATTATTTTTTCTACATATACAGGGTGTCCCATTTAACCTGACAAATTGTAATATCTGGAAAAATTCATGTCGGATCAAAAAAAGTGAGTAGTGAAATTTGTTCGTCTCGAAGGGGGATATCTAATGATATCAAACTCGACCTCCCACCCCCTCCCGGGGGGTGGGGGTGGGGGGCAACTTTGAAATCTTAAATGAGATCCCCTATTTTTTATTGCAGATTCGGATTCTACGCCACAAAATACGTAAGTTTCGTCCGAAAATTTTTTTTTATTCGTGATAGATGGCGCTGTAATCGCAAAAAATTAGATTTTCTGCAATTCTCCAGAAATTATCATTGGATTGAAAAATAAAAAAATACCTATTCAATATTTTTAAAAATATTTTTAAAAAACATAATAACAGTTATTCCCCCCCATCCCCTCGGGGTAGGGTGAGTGATAACGTTCAAATCTCAAATGAGAACCCACATTTTTCATTGCAGAATTAGATTTTACGTGAAGTTTTTATGGAAACATGTTTTATGGAAAATTGTTTCCATAAAAACTTCACGTAAAATCTAATTCTGCAATGAAAAATGTGGGTTCTCATTTGAGATTTGAACGTTATCACCCCCCCCTACTCCGAGGGGATGGGGGGGAATAACTATTATGTTTTTTAAAAATATTTTTAAAAATATTGAACAAGTATTTTTTTATTTTTCAATCCAATGATCATTTCTGGAGAATTGCAGAAAATCTAATTTTTTGCGATTACAGCGCCATCTATCACGAATAAAAAAAAAAGTTTCGGACGAAACTTACGTATTTTGTGGCGTAGAATCCGAATCTGCAATAAAAAATGGAGGTTCCCATTTAAGATTTCAAAGTTGCCCCCCACCCCCACCCCCCGGGAGTGGGGTGGGAGGTCAAGTTTGATATCATTGGATGTCCCCCTTCGAGACGAACAAATTTCATTACCCACTTTTTTTGATCCGACATGTAGTTTTCCAGATATTACGATTTGTCAGGTTAAATGGGACACCCCGTATAGTAAAAGTAGTATAGTTTTGGATGTATAATATTGGATAGTAGTAGGATGTTTTTATACAACTTACAAAGTAAATAATATACTTAGTACCTAATAACTGACAGAATCGTAGAAGAGAAAAAATAAGTGCATTACCTTTGATGTTTTATTTCACAGTTATATATTTCTTCTGTCTTATCTTGGTTGAGTATATACAAACGTTTGAACTATAGAAAATAACATCGTATTTCCATGCAGTAGTATTTGCGATAGTGCTTTACTCGAAAATATATTTTTGTCTTATATACAGATGCAATATCTCTATGCAAAGTAGATTTACAATTGTTCGTTTATTCGTACAGTATCAGAGGTCAAAGAAGTGTTTTTCGCGGTCGATTCTTTGCATTACTAATCCTAATTCAGCATTGTTTGCAGAAATCCAAGGATATAGCTACCCAGATCCTCATCCTGATTAGTCCACGAAACGTAGACACTTTTTTGATCATCTTCGTCTCCTTCGACCTTCACCAAAACAGACTCAACTGATATGGAGCCGTCCGTTAGTTGGACCGTCCAACCTGACAGTCTTTCTTTCAACGGCTGTAATAATTTTAAAGTGGTAGCATGCGCTGGACCAGGATCTCTCACTTGCACAGTAGATGTGAATCGTACCACGTGTTTTGTGATACCAGCAGCTTTTGCAACCTGACAGGAGAAACAGTCGATTTATTTGTATCACTAACTCAGCAATAGTTACATATTATTCAAAGTAAATATAGAAGAGAGAGAGAGAGAGGCGAATTAGCACAGTTATTTGGTCTGGTCTTTTTAGTTGCACTGCAGAACTAGTGCAATAAGTTAGAATGAGACAACTATATTTTTTCTCACTTCAACTTATTGCACCAGTTCAGTAGTGTAGCTAAAAAGAACAGACCATTAATCTGAAGAAAAATTACCTCATCGGCATCTACAAGACATACACCGTCTTCTCTCAACATTAAAACACTGTGAAGCAGTCTTCGTCTCTTCGGGTCTGGCGGTAGAGCTGAATATCTTTTAGCCTCGGCTTTCAACAGTGCTAGAGAAGCATCCACAGGCACCTTGGATGTAGTCGTGATAATGCAGGTCTCGCCGTTCGCGGGATTATAACAGTTAGTACCGAATTCTTGCTTAATCTTCTCCTTTAAATATTCCATCTTAGCGAATTCCCCATGCACCAATATAATGTTTTTCGGCTCACAGTATTGTATCAATTGCATTATTCCCTTTGCGTCAGCGTGAGCAGAAAAGGACATATACTCCACAGCCATCTTCACCTCGACGATCTGCCGATTTTCGAATTCTATTCTTCGCGTGCCGTTCAAGACTTTATGTCCCACAGTGCCTTGCACGCAGAAACCTGGCATAATGACCATGTTGGATTCATTGGGTGCCCATTTCTTAAAGATCTGGAGGGACAGGCCGGCGTGTAACATTCCCGGTGTAGCGAACACCACCATCGCACCTGGATTATCGATGTACGCTTTATCAAACGGCTTTATGTGCTTAAAGTCAAACATATTCCGTTGTACAAACGTTTTCTTAATCTTTTGATTAGTCCAGGTAATAAACATTTTATAGTAATTGTTGGCCTTCTCAGTCAAACCAAGAGCAAAATAAACTGGTACTTTTAGATTCATTCTTTCCCAGTACGTTTCCAGAAGTATACACAATTCTTGGGCACGACCGAGAGCGAATACGGGGATCAAAACTTTTCCACCACGGTCGATACATTCATGTACCTAAAATAGACATATCTGCTTGAGAGGAAACTAAGTTAGTAAGTCATTATTGGTAAAAATAAATTGCAAGTAACATACTTTCTTGAGAAAATCTCTCTCCCTACATCTTTTGGAGTCTCTGATTGTAGTCGCGTATGTCGACTCTGATATTAACAAGTCAGGTCTGCATTTGTCTATCCATGCAGCACCTAAATGTCGATCTGGTGTCATATTATAGTCTCCGGTATAAACAATGGATTGTGATCCAACACGGACCCAAAACATAGCTGCTCCAAGCACATGTCCCGCATAATATGCTTTTATTTCCAAATCTGGATCGACCATAACAGACTGGTGGAGTGTGACTGCAATAACTTTTTTTATACAATCTTTTATCATTTGTGAGGTGAAGAAATTGCTCTCGCCTTTGCGTTCCACTGCAACTTTTCTCATGTCCTCGAGCAAAATTGGCGCAATAGCTTTGGTTGGATGTGTCATATAAATTGGTCCAGTATAGCCTACCTACAGAGAGATACATACTATAGAAAAAAAAATTACTTGCAAAGCAAATGTTTTTTTATACTTATTATATACTACCATCTCTGTGAAGTATGGTAAAGCACCACAATGATCTAAATGAAAGTGAGAAATAATGACACAGTCAATATGATCAGTTGCTGCTCCTTCTGAGATATATGAAAAGTCTGGAAACCGTCTCTCATCATTAAATCCCATATGCATCCCACAATCCAACATGATATTTTTACCACCCATTGAGACAAGAATACAACTACGTCCAACATCTTGCCCAGCACCCAGAGGTGTAACTTTTATGTCTGGCATCTCTGTAAACTTATATGAAACATATATTATTTTCACTTATTCTATATAGCTGTAATGAATATCACAGTTTGATTAAAAGTAACGAAAGAACCATAGATATATCATTCTTGGAATATTTGGAAAATATCTTAAAATAAGTTGGAGGTACGTTTATTTGTATATAATATATATATATTTTCACATTATTTATTTAAATGCAGATATCGATCAGTTCGCTTACCTGAATCAACAATCTGTTATTTTTTAGATTATAACTCTTATAACTACAATACTGTATTGTACTGCTAAGGCTATATTACATAGGAGGAAATTAGGTTAGATTCAATTAAAGACAGCTTCTTTTTCTTCTTTTATTCGCCGCCGAGAGATCTCACTGATCCTAATTTGATACGTCGTTTACTGTAATTAAAGATAATACTTATTACAGACATTGACGTACCGGCAACTGACAAGCATATATCCGAGCACTGAATCATAATAAAACGATTCCAACACTTTTTTGATGAGTTATAGAACACACAACGAATTTTGACGAAAGATTTCTACCAGAAGAATTCGTTTCTTCTTATTGTCTACAGTCATTGCCGCTTGCTACGCACATGCGCAAGAAGAAGCGTCTCTGCTAGCCACTGACAGAAACCATTTACCGCGTTCTGTCTATATAAGATAGTATTCTTGGTTAACCATAACCTAATCTTCTTGATTTGTATACATTAAAAAAATGGTATATTTCAGTTATTTTTGTTTTATTACAAATTATATATATACTATATATTTTTATATAACTTACATTTTAAACTGATACTACCTGTGCGTTCCATCAACTTATTTCAGGATGTTCAGAGACACTCGGTGCATACGTTAGTATTTCGTTCCTTAAAAAGAACTCATGACATGTTTCTATTGAATCAAGGAACATTGCCACCGGTGGATCCACATTTGTAAGTCTTTTATAACTGCAATTGGGCACTGATCACTTTTTAACTTTTATGCTTCTGACATTCTCATAATTTTTCTTTAAATCAATACAAAAGCATTATTTATTTTCAGGCAAAAAATAAAAAAGTCTATAAAAGCAAAAGATTGTTACGGTCCGGTATTAGAACTTGTTAAACAGAATAACATAGCAAAAATACAACAAGAAAATGACAATGCAGATCCTCCACCACCAGGAGGTAATATTTTGCAATGTATGCAGTAAGAAAATGAAATTAAATATTTTTATATATGTATGTTTGAATGTATTTTTCCAGATGAATCTTTTGGCAATAATACTGGTTCTGCAGTTGTCCCTTACAATACAACACAGGGAAGCACAGCAGTAGTTGCATTACCAGCAGGAGGAGGTAACAGTGGTACTTTAACAATACCACCAAAGAAAACACCTTCGATGGCAAAACCAAAGTGGCATGCACCCTGGAAATTGTATAGAGTCATCAGTGGTCATCTTGGATGGGTTCGGTGTTGCGCTGTAGAACCTGGTAATGAATGGTTTGCTACTGGATCAGCTGATAGAGTAATTAAAGTAAGTATTTAATTTTAAAAGAAAAGAAACATCTAAATAAAAGAAGAAACAAACAACTTTTTTATGTGACTTTTAATAACTTTTTATTCCAAAAATTTCAGATATGGGATCTAGCGAGTGGTAAATTGAAAGTTTCTCTGACTGGTCACATAAGCAGTGTTCGTGGACTTGCATTTTCTCAAAGACATCCTTATCTGTTTTCTTGCGGTGAAGATCGTCAAGTGAAATGTTGGGATCTTGAATATAACAAGGTTATTAATGGGACATACATAAATGTATTAACAATGTGCTGGTAATTTTGATATTTTTTAAATGTATATTTTTTAGGTAATAAGACATTATCATGGGCATTTATCAGCAGTATATTCCATGGCATTGCATCCTTCCATAGATGTTTTAGTAACAGCGGGACGAGATTCCACTGGAAGAGTGTGGGATATGCGTACCAAAGCCAATGTTCACACGCTTGTCGGACATACCAATACAGTTGCTAGTGTGATTTGTCAATCTGTTGAACCACAAGTAATTTTACTATACACATATGTTTAATTAAAAAAAGATAAGACATTATTTTCGAACAATGAAACTGTATACTTAATTTGTAAAATAATTTGTAAAATAATAGCCTAATTGCTTGATATAAAATTCAATTAAATTTTAGATTGTTACCGGCAGCCATGATTGCACAATTCGTTTATGGGACTTAGCCGCTGGAAAATCTAGAGCCACTTTAACAAACCACAAGAAAAGTGTGAGAGCTGTAACGTTCCATCCGTCGCTGTTAGTATATTTAAATGCTTATTGTAATATATTGTAACATTTTACCAATTGTGCCTTTTAAATTTTATCTTAATAGGTATATGTTTGCATCTGCATCACCAGATAATATTAAACAATGGAAGTGTCCAGAAGGGAAATTTATTCAAAATTTATCTGGCCACAATGCTATAGTAAATTGTTTAGCTGTAAATCCCGATGGCGTTTTGGTTTCCGGCGCCGACAATGGTACTATGCATCTTTGGGATTGGAGAACTGGGTAATGTATATTTTCTAAAAATGAATAACCTCTACACCTTTAAACAATTGATATATACTAACGATCATATATATATAACAATTGTTAATTTAAGATACAATTTCCAACGACTCCAAGCACCAGTACAACCTGGTTCTATGGACAGTGAGGCTGGAGTTTTTAGTATCACTTTTGATATGTCAGGCACTCGTATGATTACGACAGAAGCTGACAAAACGATAAAAGTATACAAAGAAGACGATACCGCGGTAAGTGAATTTTAAATAATAAGTGGAATTTAAATAATTGTATCGATATGATATATTGATTAGTTTGATAGCCATATATTAATGATAGCATTATTTAGAGACTCTCTGATCTAAATTTTATGTTATCTCATTATCCATATTTTTAGACTGAAGAAACACATCCTGTTAACTGGAGACCCGACATAATAAAACGAAGAAAGTACTAAACAACTTTATGATATAATTTTTATATTTGGAATTTCTGTATATCTATACAAAACATAAATATTACATTCATATATTGAAAAATGTAATTGTATTATGTCGCACATAAAAAATGGAAAAGAAGTACAAGGCTGAGACAAATACGTATGTAACTTAATATTATATCTTGACTAAAATGTAAAATAGTAATTGAAGTTTGCCATTCTACGTTATGTAATGTACGGAATGTAAATATCAGCAGGAAAAAATGTAAATGATGTAAATATATTTTCTTTTGAATACTTGAAAAATAATTTAACTCCTAAAATAAAATAAAAATACGTCACTTTTATATAATATGACGTTTATATTATTTATTTAAAGAAATCAATTATTTAACCTAGATCAACTGTGTAATCATATACTGGATTATAATTTTTGTTGCAGCAGAAAGAAAAATTAGATTAGGCTCAGAAATAATACTAGATGATACCGATATATTAATACTTGATGAGTACACATTTAATGTAAAAAATGAACTGAACTGCATTGAATACCTATTTTATATTAAATAACTTTGTATATACTACAAAATTATAATAAAACAGAGAATGTCCATTAAGTCAATTGTGTTTTACAGTTCTTCATTCAAATCGAAGTCTTCTTCAGGAAAATCTCCAACTTTTATGTGCATTGGCTTCACAAAACCACCATACTTCGGTGCGCATTCGAAATATTTTTTTCCACCAACACTATTGTATGAAAATGCATATAGTTTAATCAAGACATGTATATATTAATATAGTACAATGGAAGTATTAAATGTATGCTTATACCTTCCATCATTCTTGCCAAGGGGTTCATCATATTTAACACCAATCCACCAGCCTTCTTTAAATTCAGTTTTACCTAATAGCAATAAAATAATATTTATATAAAATCTATTTAATATTATTTATTTATATAAAATTATAGAATATGTATGATTAAAGGTAAAATTTATTATTAGCATAATGTGATTTTTTCTACTGACCAACATATAAAATGGTGGCTCTTCGTTTTGGTTGATTTGGGACAGATACTTCACAGCGATCCCCAACTTTACATAGACTGGCTAAATGTTCTTCCGCCTCCTCCTCATGTTTTTTCTCTTCTGCTTTTCTTTTCATATCCTCTTCATTGTATTTCCCTAATTTGTTCTTCTCTAGGAACGCTTTCACAGTATCTGCAATATGTAATATAAGAATTGACTTTTATTATATATATTTTATAGTATTTTAATACACAATAGGTACAAAAATGTTACCTGTCTTTTTAGCATATTCCTCCTCAGATATTTCAAACTTTTTTACACGATCTAAATCTTCTGCAGTACTTGAAAAATTATCAATAACCTATAATTGTGAGATTGTATTATTATTACAGTTTTCTACTATTTTACATGGTTTGAAGTAGTTTTAATACACAGATTTTGCTTCATATATAAACATGTATATCTGTTTGTTGGTAAGTACAAATTTACATGTATCCTCATGCCATCATCGACTGGATATGATCCCAGAAGACGTTGTCCTTCTTCCAATTTGCAAATAAGTTTATCATTCTTATCATAGACTTCAACAGACATTGTAGTTGGATTGCCTCCCGTGAGAAGCTCCAATTTTCCCTGTAATATGTATTTTTAATTTTTGTACCTTGTAAGTAAATACTTTAAAGAAAAGGAAAAAGGAATTTTACTTTGAACTCGTCGATAGTTATGCCCTTTTGAAATCGACGTTCGACACAACATGACTGTTGACCAGAGTTCGTAATTGATAAATTCACGAAGTCGGACGTAATCACACTATACGAACTCATTTCATCCAATTTGACGTACTGAAACCGGCTTCTTAGCACGAGCACTAAGATAGGTTAAATGATTTATAATTTACAACTGCGATTGCAATGAATAAATATTAATATAAATCCGTACGACTCTTCTTATATTGTTTGTATAGTACAATTCTATAAAACAAATCCAAATTTATTACGTATTTTCGTTTTGACTGTAGAATATATATAATGTATATTTAAACGTTTTGACAAGACACTCGAACTGTAATGTCACGTCGCCATTTTAAATAGTGTACAGGTGTTGCACCCATTAATGCATACCTCTCTAGTTTTTTAAATATTTATGGATTATATAATCGAGAATTGGTTCAAAAAATTTAAAATAACCTATGATAGGCTTTTTCTTTCTAAATAAACTAGTATTTTATTCACTGAAATTTTTTTCCTTTCCTTTTAGTGTTAGGGTATATACTTGTTTCACTCTCAACAATAAAAAGTGCAACTTCAGTAAAAAAAAGACATATTCAATTGCTTCTGTTAGCTTTGTTTATTCTGAATTGCTCAATTGTCTTAAAAGGCGCAATTATAAACAAAATATCAACATAATGATCGTCATAACTTTAGCACGTACATAAATTAATCTTGTAAACAATATATCTTGTAAAAATATATAAGTTGAATTGAAACTGACAATTGTACACTTACTAAACAAGTAACGCATTATATAGATAATTGTCCTTTCTGTACAATTGGAAAATATTTCACATTTATATATAGCATACACACACATCTACATTATTATTTTGTTAAATTTTATTTAGAAACAGCAGAATTAATCGTTACACAAGACAAAGAACATCTTTTCTCTATGTTTTAAGATGAGAGTACAGTTCTCTAATATCCAATGAAGCATATTAATTGGAGAAAGTTTGTTATATGTAATTTCCTCTAATTTCTTTCCTGTTTTCTTCTGTTTATAAACAGTAATATATTGTTATTTAATATTTTTGCAGCAGACGAATATTCTACATCTCGCATAGGACCTTCTGCATTGGTTTGATGTTTATTATTAATTTGTGTTTTCGCACCATTGTTCGTTATTACCTAATTCGCAGAAGCCATAATGTCTGTTATTCGTTTACAACAGTTTACTTTTCAATATCTCGTAAACCATTTTGTTCCTAAAGTACGGCATGTCCTGCTGCGTAAACGTTATCTTCTTGTTTGCGCAGATATACTCCGCGAACATGCAAGAGAATACACCGCAATCGCTGCCGTTCATCTGTTGTGGAATGTCTTTCGCAACCTGCAACTTCCAATCGTTCATATTGTACGTCTGCTTCTTCTTGTCCAGACTTTCGTCCTGCAGATATTGCTTCAATGCCGCGAGACACTTCGGGTTATTGCCGCCCATGCTGTCGTAATAAACGATAGATTTGTCCCTGAAATCTATTATTGACATACACCAGTGAACATCCAAATGTATAGGCACGACCATGAGATCCTGCGCGAATATGTCCACCTTTCGTGTCCATCGTTTCAAGGACGAGTGACCACCCGACAGCAATTTCGGATAAAAGAAGGTGTTCATCGCGTACACCTTTGGAAACTTGCCAGTTGTACCACGATTGATCAGCAGATTCATATAGAAGTTGATCACTTCGTCATTCAACCAGTTGAGGCCGGACAAAGTGTGAATGTCCTTCCGCGTGATCCTCAAACCGAAACCCTCCGCGAGTACCTCGTCCTGTGGACACGGCACGAGAGCGTTCTTAACTTCGTGCAGTATTTCATCGGTCAGCTTAGGTAACAACGTTTCTTCCAGGTCCTCTCTCTCGTCTAGGACTGCCATACACTGTTTCATGGAGCGCGCCAATTGTTCCTCCAGAGCCGCTTCCCTCGCATACCGATTGTGCTTCGAGAGAACGCATGTCATTCTTTTCAACTCCTCGGCTTCTCTATACCGCTGCTCGACCCGTTCATTATACCTCTTGACGACCTCAGGAATAAAATCCTGCCTCATGACTGTTTTGGCCGCCAGTTTGTCGCGCAGCGAGTTCGTCGCAACAGGCTCGATTGGTGGTGAAGACACCGACTTCACCCTGCTTGTATCGATTCTCTCATTTCTGATTATGTCAGATTGCTGATACAATGCATCTTTCTTCTCCTTATGGTCTAAAGTAGGAACCTTCCCTTTGTCTGTTCTAGTGTTGTTTAACAAATTCTTACCACGCCAACGTGATGCCGTCTCAACTGTCTTCGTGGTGATCTGCCGCATCTTTTCGGCCGACAGATCCTCTGTATTGTCGTCCAAGTCAATAACTTCGACATTTTGCACTGGAATATGCTCAATACGTTTATCCTTCAATATTTGTATTTTATTGGGAAGAAAGTTTTGCAGCAACTCTTCATACTGATATCTCTCCTTCAGCTGATTGGTTCTGACTAGGGTGAGACATTTGCTGCCAGCACCTTGCATTGTGTGTTTTTGACTGGCAAAACATGGCGACATGGTGGACTTATTGCAATGTAATGACGAACAGACAGGTTTATATGCAAGAGACGAGTTTGTTGAATGAAATTGATAAGGTTGGAGCTTTTTCGTATGGGTGCCATTCAACTTGGTGCATGAATTTACCGGTGAAAACTTTTGCTCTCCCAGATATACAACATCATCGTTCTCACTATCATCAATATCGGAATACTCCTCCATCCAATGTAGTGTATTGCAATCAGTTTTAAGTTTTTTCTGTGTTATATGTCCTCTTTCGAAACTGCAAGACTCAGAAGCTTTCCGCTTTCTAGATCCTTCATCTGCCCATCCAAAGATCTTTTTCAAGAAGTCAAATATCATTGTTGGATATTAGATTATGAGGTATATGACCCATATATTCTTTAAATAAATTATGTTATTGTCCATTCAATATATATGCTTGTAAGGATTTTGTTACTTTAGTTCAGTCTAGAAATAAAAAAAAAAGTAAATTTACATAGTATGATCCAACCACGATACAAATACCATTTGTACCAAAAATATAAAATGAAACTTTGATACAAGACAAACATTAAAATCTATACTTATACCTCATATATATAATTAAATATGCTCTCATGCAAGAATTATGTACAACATAACCTCAAGCTAAGAATAAAGGCCTTAGAGTTACTATTAAATACAAGATATGAATACAGACTTTTATATATCTAAAATAACATATATATGTTTATCTTTAAGTAAGGATATTTACATAGTGCTTGAAATTAGGCAAGTAACGTAGGTATCAGTAAAATGAATCGCAACCACAGTATTTTGTCCACTGTCTCGAAATAGTCTTTTGCAAATACTATTAAAGATTTAACCTACAAAGATAATTGTTATTGTTATATTCCACGCTAGATCATCATCGATGAAAATAAATTTTGTTAATGTAAATGGATATATGCGTCGATATACGTAAAGTTCATCTCATTGTGTGACGAACGGCGTATATTCGTTCCGACTAATGCTTACTTCGGTTGATGCTTACTCGATATTAAATTCTGCCGAATCAAAGACAGGCGTATCGTCTCACACGACATCCGAGGCGTACAATTTGTTGTTTATGGTTCATTTAACTTTATAGACAACTATCTTGACATGACCAGTAGCGGCAAATCGTACTGCACACATATCGCGCTCGACATAGGTTATGAATAAAACGAGTTAGCAACTGCCGCGTATTTTCTCAAGTACGACAGGCTGCGTTCCGATATTCATTGCCAGCACTGAAAATTTATAGTATACGTGACACAAACTATATATTTTCAGTACTGGCAGTGAATTTCGGAACGCAGCCTCAAGCATCCTCTGGCTACGTTCCGATATTCACTGCCAGCACTGAAATTCTATAGTATACGTGAGACAAACTATGGCTGGTATTCATAGTCCGGTCTTATATTTAAGATCGTCTTAAGTTCATCTTCAGATGCTACATAGATCATTTCATTGGCTACAGAATATCTGAACGTGAACTCAAGACGGTCTTAAATATAAGATCCGACTATGAATACGGCCCATAGGGCCCATATGTTTCTTCAGTACTGGCAGTGAATTTCGGAACGCAGCCTCTGTGTAGAGCTGCAGATAGGATCCGTTATTTTTAATTACACTCCTTATATTTACCTACATTTTTCCATCTCTTCTCCTTCTGTCATATTTTACGTATATACATTTTATTACATATATCTTGTTATATGCACTATTTAAGGATTACTTCTCAATTGCATTTGATCTGTTCTTTATCGCTGCACTTCTCACATCAGTCTGCACTAGTTCATATTATCTTTCTTTTCCACCGCGTCTCAATTATATATTTGTTTCTCTTTAAGTTCAAAAAGTTTAGCACTAGTTTAGCAATAAAAAACAGATTTAAAGCCAGCGGCACACGGTGCTTGTTTTCGTGCTGGATTGTTTGCTGGATGAAAATACTGCGTTCTGATTGGTGCATTTCCATCCATCTTCGGAAGAAAAAGTTAACAAATTCAAAGTATAATTGTTGTAAAAATGATGATAATAAAGATAATTCTAAAAGGATTAGCCTGAAATCTCAAATTTTTAAATATATTTTCAAATATGAAATTTTTTAACATATTTTATAATGGTATATAAATATAAATTAAAACAAAATTTAAAGTTGAAATGTCATTTTTCATGCGTTATATCTTGGTGAAAAATAACAGTAACATTTATGATTATAATTTTAAAATACTTGAAAACTAGAAACTTCAAGTCGTGAAATTTTTTTTTTTTAATCAGTTCATTATCGTTATTTTTACAAAAGTTACAAACAAATGAATTTTACGTATCTTCAGGATAGAATAAAAATGTATCAGACTTACCATTGGGTGCGTTCAACGGAGAAAACCTCTCAATGAGCGATTAATGACTATTGGTCTTTATTGTTAAGCCAGCGGCACACGGTGCTTGTTTTCGTGCTGGATTGCTTGCTGGATGAAAATGCTGCGTTCTGATTGGTACATTTCCGAAGATGGATGGAAATGCACTAATCAGAACGCAGTATTTTCATCCAGCAAGCAATCCACGAAAGCACGAAAACAAGCACCGTGTGCCGCTGGCTTTACTCAACAGTTGCGCAACTGTTGAATGGCACCCATTGGGATTTGCGACACGGTAACGTTAATCCCGATTAATAACTATCGTAATTACTGCAATCTCGAATCCAATTAAAGTATATTTTTAGATCTAAAAGAATATACCAATCAGATCAAAGAATTCACTAACTGCGGTTGTTACTAATCCGGATTAACGTTGCCGTGTAAACGTAGTTATTGAGTTGCACTACGTTCTCGATTCTTCGGTATGGTGGCGGCTCGTAACAGAAGTTTCAAAACTAACTTTTGCAGATACTCAGTGTTTGATTTATTAGGTTATTTTATTTTTCCTATTCTCGTCTTTGCTTATATTTACAAGTGATTAATGTTATTCGTTATTTAATAAAAAATAACGTACATATTCAATAACTAATAAAATAAAAGAAATAAGATTTAGTCTCATGAGTAATATTAAACAAGGATTTATTGCTGTGCATGTAGGTATGTATTGGATCAAATGTGTAAGTATTGTTTATTTTTTACATTTTTTAAATTATCACATTATTCTTTATTATTAGGTGCTGGTCAGCACTCGGCATCACTCAAAGAAAAATATCAAAAGTTGTGCCGTGAAGCATGCAAAGTGGTAAAATTTTTAATTAAAATATTTATATGCAATATATTCAAATTTTATAAATGTTTATCATCATATTTCATTTCCCTTATAATCATATATTCCATTAGGGAACTGAAAGTCTGAAATCTGGTGATAGCGCATTAGATGCAGTTGTCAAAGCTACAGTTGCACTGGAAGATTCTCCTATGACAAATGCTGGGTTTGGGTCAAATCTTACCTTAAATGGAACAGTGGAATGTGATGCAAGTGTGATGGATGGTAGCAGCTTACAGTTTGGTGCAGTAGGAGCAGTAAGCGGAATAAAAAATCCTGTCTTACTGGCAAAGCGTTTGTGTGAGCAACAATCTATTAAATTTCCATATGGCAGAATTCCACCTAGGTATATAGTCAATGTTAATTTAATCTTGTGTTAATAATAGTATATTAAACAATAGGATTGTAAGAGCTAATTTAAGAGTTTGATTTTTCTAGGCACCGTACGCCGCTGGCGCACTCTTTGTTGTTTAATAGATTATTTGATTGCATCTTACAGAGCCTATCTTATAATTTCTTTTATTAATAATAATACTTAAACTATAATATTTATTCCACTAGCTTCCTAGTTGGGAATGGTGCACATATTTGGGCACATGAAATGGGCATACAAACCTTACCACCAGAACAATTAATATCAAGTATGTATAATTATAATATAATATAGTTATAACATAGTATAGTCACAATATAAGTCAGCTTCTTTTTAAAATTTTTAACAAACATAGAGGAATGTTTATTTGTTAAACTTTTTATGATGCATTTCAGTGAGAGCCCAGAAGATTTATAAACATTACAAGAGAAAAGTAGAAGACAATAGTGTGGAAATCCAAAAAGTATGAAAAATAACTTGATATTCTTCTAATTCAATACAATTTTTTATTATCATATATAGAAATTATTTTACTGTTGCAGTGTGCTAAGAAAAGAATGGATACAGTAGGTGCCATATGTGTCGATGCTAGTGGAAATATTGCTGCAGCTTGTTCAAGTGGTGGTATAATATTAAAATATCCTGGAAGAGTCGGACAAGTATGTAATTAATTCATGTTGTAACTTTTCTTGCGGAACAATGATTATAAAAAAGACTTTCTAAAATGCTGATATTGTCTTATAATTCTAGTGTTTCCGTATAAATTTTTATTACTCCTATTAAATTCTATTTTCAATTTTAATGTCGAATTTTTTCTTTTTAGGCAGGAGTATGGGGTTGTGGTGCTTGGGCTTGTAAAGATACGTCTTACTCGATAGGCGCTAGTACATCGGGTTGCGGGGAACATCTTGTACGTACCTCGTTAGCGCGCACAATCGCGGAAGCCATTTCCGACACGTCTTGTCCAACTACAAGTTTACACCGGTCGATGAATGCAGATTTTATCGGTGAAAACCCGTAACTACTTTGTTACTATCTTCTCGTAGATTTATCACTAACAGTTACACTGATGATTAACAAATGCAATAACCATCTTGTATCTCCTTGTATCAGATTCAAAATTTCTTGATGGACTTGAACAGAAGCTCGGTGGTGTAATCGCTATACGATATTCGCCGCAAGAAGGATTAGGTGATTTTCTTTGGAGTCACTCTACAAATTCCATGATAATAGGATATATGAACACGTGTGAAAACGCACCAGTGGTATACTTCGTTTCATTCCTCTTACCTAAAGTTGCTTTGATCTATTTTTCTGCATAAATATTCACAAAGGAGTGTAATGTATTTTTATTACTAAAATTATTAATTCCTCTATTTGTAGAGTTATATGTCGGTCTTACCATCGTCTGAAGTAGGTAAGAAAGCTGTCGTTGAAGGCGTCTGTTTTAAAATAAGACTTGAAGCCTGATTAAAACTATATATATAAGGTATAGATAATTCTTTTTTTTATAAATATATAATATTGTAAACACTTTGTATACACAATTTTTATACAAGATTGCAATATTTTATTTTATCAAATTCATCAATAATAGTATTGCGGTAATAAATTATTTTACATAACCATTTTATAATATACAATTTTGCAGACATTTTCCTATATTTGTCTATTGTTAACTCGTGTAAATGCAATAATAAACTTGACAATGATTTAAAACATGATCTGTTAATTATACCATAAATAAGCTCTAGTTTTTAAGCATTAGAATAAATATATAATACATATAAAACTATATACATATAATATATAATATACATATATAATATACATATAATATATAATATATATGATCGTATATGTGAAATATAGGAATATATTTCAGATATATTTTTATATAAAACTATATATATGTAAGATTGTACATGTTCTTTAGAAAGTCATTGCAAATTGACTTTTCGAAAACTGATCTATATACAATTTATAAACTACCGATATCGTTGAATCGCTTTAATTTTTCGGGGAACACATCTTTGAAGAGTACCGGATCCGCACGGAATTCGACCGATTTTAATGGCATAGTCCCATAAATAGAAGAAAATTTATTGATACATTGTGTACGTTCTACCATATGCGTCAAATCCGCGGATAACATCTCGGTATTGGTACACTCGGGACATCGGAATTTTTTCTTCGGTGTCACCTACGATACGAGTTTTTGAGTTTGTGTATCACGTTCGTTGCGTAACTTGATCGTAAAGTTTCGCTCACCTTTATCGGAGCTTTCCCGGTAATATTCGCCACGAGAAAGTTCATTGCGATGTCCTCGCAATTCATGTGCTCATCAACCCATTCTTTAATGTCGCCGGGCATAGCTGTTGTATACATGTAGTTCCAATACTGAAAGAAATCACGCTGAGTATCGTTTCATACGCGATAACACATAATATAATAATGCGCCTGCGAGAAGAGATATAAGTTACTTTGCTGGGTTATCTTGCGCGCTCATGATAGAAGGATAACGGGGAAAAGGGTGCGTTTCGTTTTTACGCTAAATAAAATGAGATCCAAGGATTTCGGTCTGAAACATGTTAGGCGAAAAAGAAAAGTGAGAAAATTTGGTCATAATTCGGTGATCAAGAAGCAACAAAAGCGTTTACCTTATGGTGGAAAGCTGCCCCCGTTAAAACCATGGAGATACTATTTGTCCACTCACTCTCATATTTCCAGCAGTTGGTTCCGTTATCCCACATATGTATACGAGATGGAAAGCCAACGATCCTGTCTGGAAATTCTCTCCACACCTGAAAGCACGAAGAAATATTTGAAGTACTTAATGATAATGCAAAAGGCGATGCGAACGGCTATAATTATTGAAAAATGACCTATAAAACATTTTTATTTTATATTAAAGCGCACCTCATATGCAAATTCCACTTCATCGGCAGTTAACATAATGATATCGTCATCTATCGACAATACTGCTTCGGTTTCGATTTCATCATACGGATAAAATCGGTTAGATAATTTATTCTCTTTCGTTTGGATGACCTTCAACGGTTTATTGACTTTTGGCCATCGCGACGCTGCAAGGAGTACAAGTTATAAAACGGACAAAGTTTACGTGTCAAACGATTGGGACTCATTTATAATACATGGCGTAATAAGTATTTCGGAGCTTCTCACAATGCGGCGGATCTTTCTGCTGATTGTTCCAAATCACCAAAACTTTAGATAAACTCGGCACCTTCACAAGTTTATTGATTAACAGGAACAACAATTCTAGTCGGTCATACGTCAATATTACAGCAGTGAAACCACGTGTTTTAGGCGCAGTTACTGGTAGAAAGAGCGGCGAGGTTTTGCCCTGCGTACATGATGATCCTCTTGCAATATATGGAAATTTTAACTCTCCATCTCTGATGACTTTTCACTTTTACCTTATAGGACGGTATGTTCCAATGTGTGTAGTCCCGTGTTAAATGTGGAAACACACGATCCGCGAGTATCTCCAACGTAGTCTCTGTAATTTTCTCCATTGAACTGAAGTAACGGTCATACAGCCATGCGTTCTGTTCTTGCATCTCCACGATACGTTGGTGCGATATCTTCTTTAACAATTGTATTATCAATAAGATATCAACTTCGCGTACAAGAATAGCAGCCCTGGTGAGTAACAAATAGCATCATAGATAATAAATTTTTACATACGAGAAACAGTATATCGCATATCTTAATTTTCAAGCAACTGGTCTTACTTGGTCCAATCAATTACATCGTGAAATGGCATTATTAGAGAATCTGCTATGATAACAGGTATGCAACCAGCTGCCATTGCATCCAAAAGTACACTTTGAGCGAGTCTAGCGCCACGGATTATCAAACAAAATGTTGCCGACTGTGGAAAAAGCATGAAACAACTTTGTTATGCATCATGTTAACAGACAGAAAGGCTTTTTTTCTGCCAATCATATTGTTACAATCATATTACATGTAGGATATCAGGATATTTGTACAAATCCTCCCCTATGCAGCGTATTGTATTATTCATTGGATTATATTGCAAACACGGACCTAATACCAGAATATCCTTTGGATATGTGGTTTTTACTTCCAACAGGTCTTGTTCAAAGGCAGTGTTAATATTGATTTGTGAAGATATGACTAGCCATGTTCTGAAATAGAAAATAATAGAAATTAGATATAATAAGTTTAATATAAAGTTATTCAATTATCCTTTTATTACCTTGTATTGCTCAGATTTGTCTTTATATTATTCACTAACGGACTATAGACCGGTAGACTAATGTCAAAACCAGGTCTATGTGTCAATGACGACATCCCAGCACCTGCAATAATCGATCTTCCTATTGGCACATCTATGACTGTGTTATAGTCTGGCACACTCCCAGGCACCATATTAAAGATCACATGATTTTCCCCTTTGTTCCAGCTATACTCGCATGTGACATATTCATTATAATTGGTGAGTGATATTACTAAAGTAGATTGATTAAAGAAATGAGACTTACAAGGGTAAGGATCCTAAAGCTTGAGATACTTCCTGCAATCTCAACCTGTTTTGATTGAGAGTGTCAATGGAAGGCACAAAGATGCAGGCCTCATACGGATTGGGCGTATAAAACTTGCTGTTGATTATGGTATTCAAAATTTGGTAAAACTCCTTTGTCATCTGGCTTGTTATAGGTCTACCCATTGAGTCCAAGTATATCTTAAGCGGATAGACATACACTAAAAGTTTATTTCCTTGGCTGCCACATCGGTATACATTGAAACAACCAAAATATGTGCATGAAGAATTGGTGGCTTCTGCTGTAACCAGATTTGCAGATAATGTTTGAACAGGCAGAGCATTTATGTCGTTCAATGTTATGGGAATATAATCGGAATGTTTCTGCGTACTGCCGAATTTAAAAACATATAATACTGTGAATAGTACACCGTATAACAATACGACAAACATTGTAAACGATAATAAACATATGACTGCGATATTCCGATAATGGTAAGGCATCCTGCTGTTTTTATGCAGTAGACGCGTTGGCATGGTGTACACCATCTTCCACTTTTTAAATGATCCACCGCGCGATACGTATCGTGCTGCACAAATTGTGCACACTCCCTTATACACCATAAATTACGCAAATCATCGTCGCAGCTAATAACTTGCACCATCCGATTGTGTATTTGGCATACACAAGGTTACGAGTATTTATCAGCCTGCAACGAAAGCAATGTTCGTTGTTAAAAAAATTACACTTTTTATACTTTTTATTTGAGAACTTCAATTAAGTACTTCAGTTATATCTTATTATTATTATTATTAAGGAAACTGGGATTATATACTTGTCAAACAAATCGCAGCATTCATACCATCGGAAGCCGCAACCGCTTCTACCTACAGCTGAAACTGAAGTTAGTAATACGGCTAAACGATGGATCAGCCGGACTTTTGGTCTTCGAGACAATTTCGATGAAATGGAGAACGTGCGCGTGAAAATAGATTCACGCTCCGCTGCGTTGTGAACGCCGCCGGACGTCGGGAAGGAACATGGCGGCAGTGACAAGTTGGTGACAATTTGATATGGGATGGGCGTCGCGTTGAACGAGCGTAGCACTTTTTTCTCCCGTAGTAATGATAATGAATGGTGATACCGCGGCGTATAAACATGGCGATCATTTGATACTAGAGTCGTCCTCCGGTCTAGGCGAACCGCGAGTCTCGCTGCCGCTGCCGCTGTCGCTGCTGCTGCTGCTGTTGCCGTTTCTGCTGCTGACAATCGCGCAGGGCTAGTATACCGTTTCTCTCTCGCGTATACGCCCGAACGAACGCGCATCGACGAGAATACGTAGCGCGCCGCGCCGAGCGTGTCGGCCAACGTTACAAACGACTTTGGAGGAAATATCCTGAAGGCACCTCACGTGTGTCAAGATGGCCCGGGAATATGACCACTTATTCAAGCTGCTCATCATTGGCGACAGCGGTAAATACGCATGCATGCAACCACCATCATACTGTTGCGGGATCTGTTCGTGTAAATGCACGGAGCTTTCTCTTTTTTTTCTCTTCCTCTCTCTTTCTCTCTCTCTCTCTCTCTCTCTCTCTCTCTCTCTCTCTTTATCTCTCTCTCTTTCTCTTTCTCTCCCTTTCTCTCTCTCTCTCTCTCCCCCTCTCTCTCCCTTTTTTCTCTCTTTTTCTTTTTTTCTCTCTCCCTCTTTTTCTCCGTTCTCATCAGTCGCGCTTTTCCGCGTTTCGCGCCTCATATACTGCTGCGTTTCTTATTTTCCATCTCTCCGCTAATGAGCGCACGTTCGTTGTGCTCCAGATGCGCCGAGCGCGAAGAAACGCGGCGAGAAGAACGGAGCTCGCAAACGTCATCTCGGGCGTCGCATATCGCGACATTCGACGATTGCGAGCTGTGATCGTCTGTCATTACGCAGTTTCACTGGCGATTTATTAAATGATGAGACACGTTGGCTGGTCCGTTGCTCCGTCGGTCCAGCTTAAACTTCATGACGTGAAAATTGTTCTTCCTGTATAGATAGATTGAGAGCAGTTGTACAAGATAATGTTTCATTTTAATAAAGGGAAACTGCGAACACATAATGAGACGATAAACATATTTTAGCCTGTTTATCATGCTCGTGTGACGATTAATCGTATTTTCCATAGTTAAGCGATTTTCTTACTACGACGACTAGGAGATTCATGGCTCATGCCTATTTTTATTCGCCAGAGTTGATAGAAAGTTGGAAAGAATTTTAATTAACTCTATCGATCGTAGAGAAATAATTGATTCTGTCCATCTGTAATTTTTTGTATGGGAGAGAGCAAAATTTGTACGCACAAATTATTTTAATATATATAAAACGATATATTTTTCTTTGTCCTCAAGGTGTAGGTAAAAGCTCATTACTTCTGAGATTCGCCGACAATACTTTCAACGGCAGTTATATCACAACGATAGGGGTGGACTTTAAAATACAAACTGTGGAGGTAGATGGTGAGAGAGTGAAGCTGCAAATTTGGGATACAGCTGGGCAGGAACGTTTTCGGACAATAACTTCAACTTACTATAGGGGAACACACGGCGTCATAGTTGTGTACGATGTGACCAGCGGTGACACGTTTGCGAACGTTAAACGATGGTTGCACGAAATTGAACAGAATTGTGATGTGGTTAACAGGGTACTTGTAGGAAATAAGAACGATGCGCCTAATCAGAAGGTAGTGTTAACGGAAGATGCACAAAGATTCGCCAATCAGATGGGGATTCAGTTGTTTGAGACTTCTGCTAAAGACAACATTAATGTCGAAGAGGTATGTTGCACCACTTTCTCGTTATCGATGATTATTGACAGATCGAGTTTCAAGTCACATGTTTTATCACGCTATCATATATTGCGAATAATAGTAATATGCCACTTGCAGATGTTTATGGCGATAACGCGGCAAGTATTACGGACCAAAAAGGAGAGTAAAGAGCGGCAAGCCATACAGCCCAATGATACCGTCAACCTGAGGAAAAGCACAAGACAGCATAGGAAAAAATGTTGTTAGCGATGTTGTATAAGCATGCCACCTACTCACAATATTATTTGATACGATGATAGGACAGAATAAAACAGAGAGCATGTGTTAGTACCAGAGTGGACATGAGACGCCGGATATTTTCTAATTTGAATAAGTTTTGTATTCGAAATATGATACCTAAGAACGTATCCTAACTCAGAGGTATACTTTCGACGCTAGTATTGTATTTAACGTGTAGAATCAAGATAGCGCGCGTGCACGCGTAGAGCTTATTTACCGAAAACGATTATACGACATTCCTTTGATGTCCAAAAAATATTTTCGCATGCTACAGTCAAGAACAAAAGGCCTATTATTCATTTGTAATCATTTACGGCAGGGTAACTCGCACACACGCAAAATATTAAAATTTTGCTTAACACACATACACACACACATACACACACATGTATCACGTATAATTGGAGTGTAGATAAAACATTTTAACGACAATGTTTTCATGAACAAACACTGCTGCAAATATCTTCCGCTGATTGTTTCTAAGATGTACAGGTGTCATTTTGATCATGGTGTAAACTTGTGCTGCGTTTAATGATGAGTTACCATACTTTAAATAAATTGTGTTTAAAGCGTAGGATTAGAGAGTTTTTTGAACAAAGAAGCGACAAATACTATGTTAACTGGTCTAAATAATTCTTAAAACATTTGATTAAAATTAAGATTGCTGCGGCTTGATGGCGCTTTCGGTCCATCTGAAAGACATTCAATCGGACATAAACGGTGGAAAGTATCAACGTTATGCAGTGCACTACAACTGGTGTACAAGCGAGACACTGTGTCTGTTGTATGTCTGTGCATACTGTTCGAAAATTACAAGCAAAAGCTGCTTCTCGAGTTTGATACGCACACTTATTGCCAGCATTCAGAAGACTGTAACACGAGTATATAAGCGACTTGTTGTATGATTTGTAAAATTTACAGTGTACACATTTGAAAGTTGTAACGTCCTTTGTAACGTTTTAAAATCTGCTATGGATTTTAAGCGTGCGTTGGGCGTACGCGAAACAATATATTTGAAAACGATGTATTTAAAAGGAATTTTAAGTACTGATAAGTACCGACAAGTACTGATTGTCGAATAGTATTCTCTCCGAGAATCTCACGAACGACGAACTTCCCAACGAGAAACAACCGCTTGTACATTCATTCCGAGGTTTCGGAGGGTATACACACAGTATTTAGTCCCGCATTAATAAAATATAAGACATACAGTATTATCACACTGTTTAATTTTGTACACGGTCTAACATATCTCTGTACATTAGTGCGGCTCTGCGACGAGGAACGAAAGCGAAGAAGCTTTGTATTCTTTGTGCGTCCGAATTTTTATATATATACTCATATATACGCAAGTATCTTAAATTGTCCATGCATCCGCGACGAACGACACAACACATGCATGCGTACACACACACACACACACACACACACACCATACACACACACACACACACACACACACATACAAGACTTGAACATTTATTGCAGAAGGGTAGATAGCACGACGAAATTGTAACGATCGGTCATGTCCAACTATGACAGAAGCTGTCTGTATTAATCTGTGATAATAGTTAAGATATGTCGCCGGCTGCCACTGTAATACCGCTGCGTGTACCTATCTACTCATCCTCCTGGTCCTATTGTAATTATCATTATCATTGTTTTTCATTTATCTTCCTCTCTTTCCTCTTTTTCCGTTTCCTCAACCTTTTGCCTCTCTTTCACTACTCTTCTCTTTCTCTCTCTGTCTCTCGCTCATTTTTTTGCTCTCTCTCCCCCTCCCCCTCTTTCTCTCTCTCTCTTTCTCTTTCTCTTTCTCTCTCTCCCTTTTTTCTTTAGTATCAATCACATATCTCTTTTAGAGGCAATAAAGCGACATCCTACAATGTGTACATATTCTACTTGCCAGTTTTAGTGGCATATTCACGAGTATTTCAATCAAGCATATTCAATCTTGTTTACTGTTATACAGTTATAACGTTGTAATATTATTATACATACGTACGACCGAGATAAATAAATAGAGATCTACATATATGTGTCAAAACGTGCGTGCCGCTTTTCACTGGACCGTGGTTGGTTCATCGGCTCGATAAGTAGAACGATTCTCCCGTGTCCTCCTCTCCTTCCTCCGCCTTGACCCGCGAGAGACCGCGCAGTTCTTTTAATTGTGCGAGTGCGAGACGCGACTCCTTGAGTGTGACGCGCGCGCGCGCGCGCGTCGTTTCGATTTGTAATTATCGCCAGTCGTTGTTCGCGAGAGTACAATTTCGAAATTGCATGTTTCTCTCTATGGCGATAAAGTGCCAGAGACTGGTTAGACACCGACGGGTAGCCGAAGAGCGCGAAGAGAAGAGAGCAACAATGCAGGGACTGCACGATAAAATTCCAAATGAACAGCGGTGCTCTCGCCTCGTATTTTATGATGAAGGAAAATCACGCTCCGAATGAAAAATGGGGAAAAGAGGGATTGTACAAATGCATACGTACACGGCGTATATTTGCATTTCGAAACGGACATGATGAAGTATCTCGTTCCGGAGAGCCGTTCCTATCGATATGTAGAGTATCAATTACGAGCCTTGCCTTTTATTTTCTTCGTTAATCGAGTAGAAATAACGCAGTTAAAAGAGAGCTGCGATGTATCGAACGCACGAATCCGTTGACGTTACTCACGTTACTCGCTTGTTCATCGGGACGCGGGAAAGTTATCGACTTTCGCGATTGATATACATTTTCACGAGCGTGTGTGTCTCTCCCCGCGCTTCCCCCGTGTCGAATGGATAATACACAAGCGGCGTAATTCCGGATAGATTAATCAAAAACTATCCGATTCCGCCGGAATAACGAAATGACCTCGCCTCGCGCGTTCGCAATTGTTCTGCATAATGAGCGCGTGCAAGCCGCTCCGCCGGCGCATCGATCCAACGAGCATCCGCGATGAATTAAAATAACTCATTAATAGCGAAATTTCGTGGAGGGGGAGGGGGGGCGGGAGGAACGCGCGCGCGCGAGTCTAATCGAGAAATGTTATGTAAGATGACGGCGGGATAAAGGAGAGACATCGCGAGAGATGGCGATGAAGGATTTCTCCGTGATTTTTGGACCCTCGCGAACGATCGTCACGACGTCGACGGTGCGAGTCGAATCGACAGTGACACGTTCGTTTTTCGCCGCCGGAGGACAGGTATCGCGGCGGAGTTTTTCTCGAGAAAACTCACCGACGAGGACGCTTCGTTCCGCTTGACTCGTTCACGAAGATGCGCAAGTCGACGAGAGAGAGAGAGAGAGAGAGAGAGAGAGAGAGAGAGAGAGAGAGAGAGAGAGAGAGAGAGAGAGAGAGAGAGAGAGAGAGAGAGAGAGAGAGAGAGCGAATTAATGTCTCCGCCAATACGGCGGATGCTAATTCATCCCGCATTGAGAAATTTACGATTACACGATGCCACCCTCGCAATTTCTTCCCGTTTGTGTACCGCGGATCGATCGAAATGCCAAACGCACCGCGAGACACATCTCGAATGTGCAGCACGATCCTGCAATTCCATTAATTAGCGCACGAATTGTCTCGTAAGTCGTCATGCCACCGCCTGTCTCCCTCGATCTTAAATGTCTCGTCTGAGATTCGCTCACGATCTAAAAATAAGTTAACTCTCGGACATCGAGATATCCGGAAGAGAAAGAGAGTGAGGGAGGGGGTTGGGGGTTGGGGTGGGGGTGGGAAGAGAGAGAGAATCTATTTATAATAACGTGCCCCTTCGGAAACCGAAGCTCATTATAAAAATTGATGTACAAACGACACGAGTACGCCGTACGGCGGCGGAGTGAATTCGGCGAGCGCAGCTCGCGCGAGCCGCAGTCATTTATCACGAGCTGAGACCGAAAAAGATGACGCGCGAAAGGTCATCGCATCGAATCGAGGGTGCCGCTGTATCAGAGTGGCGGACGCTATTGCGCCACACCTGTCCGCCTGATTTCTCCGGCTATCTTGACGAAAAGCGCCCGCGCGATCGGCGACGTCTCGACTGACCAGCCGCAAAGGAACACGCATTTTTATCCGTGTTTACGTTTCCATATTTACGCGAGAGAGGCAGACGGAGAGAGCGATCGTAAGCGTAATCGTCGTAAATTGTCAAGCTCACCGGAGATAGATCCGAGGTCGACGGCGAGGTCGATCGAAGATTCGCCGAGCGCGAGGCAAAAGCGACGTCAGATAAAAGCTATCGCGCCCCTCGACCCCTGAACTTTCGAAAGCTCTTTCTCTTCCCTCCCCCCGCCCCGTCCCTCTCTTCTACCTCTATCGCTTCGAAATTCGACGCGATTTCGTCGTCGTGCGATGCGCGTCTCGGCCCTGGCGGCTGTCGCAGCGCGAAGGCGACGGCGACGACGGCGATCGGCTAGGCGAGGACGAAAATTCGAGAGAGAGAGAGAGAGAGAGAGAGAGAGAGAGAAAGAGAGAGAGAGAGAGAGAGAGAGAGAGAGAGAGAGAGAGAGAGAGAGACGGAAGAAAAGAGCATCGGCGATCGAGCGGTCGGGGATCGACAGCGGAATTCTCGGTATTCCCCGACGTGCGGGCGTCAGAGTACAGCCCTCGTGCAACGTGGTGGTCCAGGGTATACGGTACGCCCGCACCGTGTGTGTCTCGCCCTCTCCCCTGGCCCCTCCCACCCTCCCACCACGCAACGAAAACTTAAAAATGCCGCCGCAGCGCAACCCGAATCGATATTCGCCGGTGCGGTCACGTGGCACGGTATCCAGCGGCGCGGGCCAATCGGCGGTCGGAGCGAGCGAGGCTCGCTCCGCCTGTGCCCACGGAGTGACTGCACGACATCTGCGTTCGTGTAGGCGGAACAACAGTCCGCGGCTGGCAGCGCACCGGTTCACAGTTTGGCGATGTGCCGCTCCACGTACGGCGGCCGACGTACGAGTGACCCCGACACGACACACATCGACGTCGACGGGCGTTTAACAAGGACGACGACGACGACGACGACGACGAGAACGAGGACGGTGACAGCAGCGGCGGCGACGACGACGACGACGACGACGACGACGACGACGATCGCGATCGCGACGAAGACGAGGAGGACGACGACGACGACGAGGAGAAGAAGAACGACAAGAACGTCACGACGTTAGCACGTGTACGGAGAGCGGAGTCGCCGACGTCGCTTGGTACCGTCTTTCGCCTCTTACGACATTCTATGTGTTACTCACGCACCGTGCGTGCGTTCGCCGTCGCTGGCTGCTAACCTGTCTCGCATTCGCCGGAAGAAACGCGCAGTGTGCGCGTGAGCATCTTTCCCCTCTCGGTACATATATAATATTATATATCAATTATATATATATATATATATATGTACATGTATATGTGTATGCATGCGTATGTATACATACTCGTGCCGTAGTAGTCGTCTCGCGTGCAAAAAGAGCCAGCCAGTCGTCGCGGCTACGGGACAGAGCAAGAGAGTAGAGGAAGTGACCGCGGTATGTGCGACGAAGATCGAGAGCGCGAGTGACTGTTAAGAGGCGAGGTGGGGCAGACGGGACTAAGGAGAGAAAGAGCGACGGAGTGAGAAGGAGCAACGGAGGGTGAGAGAGAGGACGTGCGCGCGCGCGCGCGCGCGCGAGAGAGAGAGGGAGGGAGGGAGGGGAGGAGAAAGAGTGAGTGAGTGAGTGAGTAAGCGAACGCGAAAGAAAGATAGAGTGAAAGAGTAGAACTCCACGACGCGGCGCGCGAGTGAGAGGGACAGAGTAGCTGCGGAGAGGGACGGACGGAGGGACGAGGAAGCGGAGAGAAGCGAGAGAGGCCAGGGTATACGCGCGCGCGATGGTGTTTCTACATGTGCCATGCGAGAGAATGGTGCTTTCGTGAAACCGTAACTCTCACGGACAAGTGAGAGAGTTGTGCGTCCGCCGCACGTAGGGACGTAAAAGCGCGAGGAGTCGCGTGTCATCATCATCGTCGTCGTATTATTTCTCTCTCTCTCTCTGTCTCTCTCTCTCTTACTTTTCCTGCCGATATCGGTCGATGGTCGCAGCACCGTCGTCGTCGATCGCGAGATAAATCCCGCTGGCCCCCCTCCCCCCCGGCCCCGCTCAACGGCCCACCCGGTCGTCGCGGTACCCCCCTCCCGCGGAGCCGCAGTCCGCGTTGTACGCGGCTCGACCACGTCGGTGGATCGCGCGCGCGCGCTGATAGCAGCGCGACGGCGGCGGCGGCGGCGGTCTCGCGCGCAGCGCCGCGATCGATAACCGCGATCGATAGCGGCGGCGGCGGCGGCGGCAACGGCTATCGGCGGAGTTGTTCCGCTGCTGCGTTGGTGCGCGCGTGTGTACGGGCCCGTGTTGTACCATACCGTGCTGCGCGTGTGTGCATTGTACGTTGGCGCGCGGGCGCGCGCGGATAAACGCTTGTTACGCGAGCACCGAGTGGCGGCGCGTCCTGAGCCGCGAGCGCGACGCGTACTGGCTCGAGCGGCTGGGCGGACGCGCGATAAGAGTGCGGAGGAGGATAAAGTGTGAGTTGAAGATAGACAGACATAATAATCGTCGCGACGGACAACAAGGACACGGGGACGAGCGCACCGGGACTGGCGGCTGTTCGCTCGTCGTCGTCGTCGCCGCTGCTGCTGCTGCCGCTGCTGCTGCCGCTGCTGCTGCCGCTGCCGCTGCCGCTGCTGCTGCCGCTGCTGCTGCTGCCGCCGCCGCCGCCGCCGCTGCCGCTGCCGCTGCCTCCGCTGGCGAAGCGGCGCGTACGGCTTCGGTGGCGCGCGCCTGTTACGGCGGCGCGGTTACGGCATACACGGAGGCAGACATGGAGGAGAGTCAGCTGTTGATGACGGAACTTCCGGCGCTAACGCCGAGCCGTGGCGGCACGACGCTGCTGCACAGGCCCGGGCACTATTACCACCTGCACCAACCGCACTTGGCGATCCCGACGCCGCAGAGCCAGGCGATCTCGATGCACAACTCCAGCACGGCGCCGCACTACAACGCGAGCAACGACGCCGCCGGCGGCGGCGTCGGCGGTGCCGGCGGCGGAGGCGGCCCCGCGAATGCCGGCGGCTTGCCGGCTTACGTGCAGGGCGGCATCTCGTCGCGGCAGATGCCGCAGGTGCCGCGCGGCACCGCCGCCGCGGCCGGACACGCCGTCGCCAGCACCCACGTGTCCTGCCTCTACCCGGAGATCCTCGCGTTGATCTTCAGCTACTTGGAGGTGCGCGATAAAGGACGAGCGGCGCAGGTGTGCACCGCGTGGCGCGACGCCGCGTATTACCGCTCGGTCTGGCGAGGGGTCGAGGCGCGGCTGCACCTGAGGAAACAGGCGCCGGCGTTGTTCGCCAGCCTGGTGCGACGCGGCGTGAAGAAGGTGCAGGTACTGTCGCTCAGGCACGGCCTCAGCGCCGTGCTGAGGGGCGTGCCGAATCTCGAGGCGCTCAACTTGTCCGGCTGCTACAACATCACCGACACCGGCATCATGAGCGGCTTCTGCCAGGAACTGCCGACCCTCACCGTGCTCAACCTGTCGCTGTGCAAGCAGGTGACGGACACGTCGCTCGGCCGGATAGCGCAGTACTTGAAGAACCTCGAACATCTCGAGCTAGGCGGATGCTGCAACATCACCAACACCGGCCTCATGGTGATCGCGTGGGGACTGAAGAAACTCAAGCGGCTGGACCTGAGGAGCTGCTGGCACGTGTCCGACCAGGGTATCGCTTACCTGGCCGGGCTGAACCGCGAGGCCGACGGTAACCTCGCTCTGGAGCACCTGAGTCTACAGGACTGCCAGCGACTGAGCGACGAGGCGCTCAGGAACGTGTCGCTTGGCCTCACCACCCTCAAGTCCATTAACCTGTCGTTTTGCGTCTGCATCACCGACTCCGGCGTCAAGCATCTGGCGCGGATGTCGAGTCTGCGCGAGCTCAACCTACGCTCCTGCGACAACATCTCCGACATCGGCATGGCGTACCTCGCCGAGGGCGGCAGCCGCATCACCTCGCTCGACGTGTCGTTCTGCGACAAAATCGGCGATCAGGCGCTCGTCCACATCTCCCAGGGTCTGTTCAACCTCAAGTCCCTGTCACTGTCCGCCTGCCAGATCAGCGACGAGGGCATCTGCAAGATCGCCAAGACCCTGCACGACCTCGAGACCCTCAACATCGGCCAGTGCAGCCGACTCACCGACCGGAGTCTGCACACCATGGCCGAGAACATGAAGCATCTCAAGTGCATCGACCTGTACGGCTGCACCAAGATCACCACCAGCGGCCTCGAGCGGATCATGAAGCTGCCGCAGCTGAGTACGTTGAATCTTGGCCTGTGGCACGTGCGGTGATGGCTTTTTCCGTCGGAGCAGAGCGCTCGTCGGGACGAACGCCATCATCGTCATCGTCACCGTCATCGTCACCATCACCAGCATCGTCACCACCACCACCAACACCATCACCACCACCACTACCACCACCATCATCATCACCACCACCACCACCACCACCATCATCATCATCATCATCATCATCATCGTCACCGTTATCGCCGCGCGGCCGACGACGACGACGACGACGACGACGACGACAAGGACGACTCTTCGCGACCAGCTGACCTCATCTTCGCTCGCATGTTTGCACCGCAGGCGGTAAGTCCACTACCGCTCGGGATGCGAGATCTCCCGGGCGCGACCGTCATTAACGTCGTCGTTGACGACGACAACGACAACGACGACGATGACGATGATAATGACGACGACGACGACGACGTCGACGTCGTCGTCAACAACTTTGCCGGCGACGGTCATGAATAATGCTGACTCGCTTATTCGCCCGAGACGGAAATGCCGAAAAACGCGTACGCGAGTACAAGCCGTTCTCTTCTCCTGCGAGTACTCGTCGATGATCGAGCGAGAAGGCTTTCCTTTTCGCAGAAGGAGCGAAGGAGAAGAGCGCCAGGAGGAGGAGGAGGAGGAGGACGTATGCCGTCTCGGGCGCGCGCACACATACTTCCGGTCGTACTTGGTCGTCGCGCGTCGGAGACGATCGCTAGGTTAATTCAACAACGGGCCCGAGTCTCTCGCCTTCGATTACGGCGACTCGATCGACCCGGCGAATTTAGGGAAAAAGAAAACGAATATCGCGTCTCGGGTTTCGCCTCGCCTCGCCTCGCCTCGCCTCGCCTCGGTGCTACGATTGTCGTGTACGATCATCGGTGTCGGAGACGCGCCAACGCGGACTCGTCGACGATGGATTGATTGATTGATTGATGGGTGGATGGATAGATGGGTGGATAGGTGGATGGATGGATTACGCAATCGCGCGTTTTTCCGTCGCGGCGTTTCGCTTCCTCCTCTTTCCGCTTCGGCTTCGAAGCAGGACGCGCGATCGCGATCGATCGATCGATCGATCGCGTCCGCGACGTTCGGAGACGCGCCGTAAATCGGACGGCGTTTATACGGCGAAGAATGCTCTTTTTGTTTATGCATTGTTGTCGCGAGTTGACGATCGACGCGATCACGCCTCTTCTTCGTCTTCGACGCTTCGCGGAAAAGACGCCGCTCTCGATAACGATAGATCGGCAACAGCCGTTCTTATCTGTATATTAATAATCGTGACGCGTGCAATATATGGAGCAACGGCGGGTTGACTCACGATTCCCGCGACTCCCGCGTATCTTCGTCGTGGTGCTTCGCAAAAATAGATAAACAAATAAAAAACAAAAAGATCGACGCGAGATACGCGAGCGCTGCTGAAAGAGGGAACCTTGTCTCTCGCGAATAAGTTTTGCACCCGCTGCGAAACTCTGCTCTGCCCGCGATGTTCTCGTTTTCTCTCTCTCTCTCTCTCTCTCTCTTTCTTCTTCTTTTCTTTTCCTCTCCTTTTCCCCTCTCTTCTCTCTCCATGTCGTTCCTTTTGCCCGATTTTTCGCGGCCGAATATCATCGTCTGCTTTTACGTGCGCATTGTTGCGCCGTACAAGAAGAGGGGGCGCGGCGCCCCCTCCTCGTCTCGCGAAATTAATTATATCACGTTCATTATGTGTCCGTTCGCGTCGTTTGCGCGTACGTATTAATTATTGCGACGAACGTCAGCGCGCCGTAAGACTTTTTTCTCGACGTATCGGCCGCTCCGCGACGCGTCGCCGCGAGTAAATAACCAAGTCAAATGATCCCCGATAGCGGATCTCGCGACCCTCGCGGCTGACCTCGATAACGCACGGCCTGTTGGCGCGATTCGCCACAAGTCGCCCTGAAAAACGGAGAGCAATGTTGCGCCATGAAGCAGCATATGAGATCGAGCACGACTCGACGATGACCCACGCTGGGAGATTGTGGCAGCTAGTCGGTTTAGCTTCGCAGACTATCTCGCAAAATATCTTCGCGTTTACACACCAGATGCATCGCGCAGAATGTGCCATCTTACGTGAATGCGATCAACGCTCGAAATTCCTCTCCCCGTCTCCTCGTCGAAAAACAGCAGGGAAATGTATGCGAGGTGATTACGATCGAGAAAATGCGAGCTCGCTGCGATCAGCGTCGTACGTTCAGGATGCTTCGGAGGCTCCGCGAGGCTCGCTTCCGAAATACCGTCGCGCGGCGCGGTTCTTCTTCTTCTTCTTCTTCTTCTTCTTCTCTTTTCTCGAGACGCGTGCGAAGCAGCCGCGAGAGAATGTCCGAAAGTAGACGAGGGGAAAATCACGAGCGAAAAAGAAGCGCGACGCTCCCTCGCCCGCACGCGTCTGCATTCTTCCCTCGATCTGTCCGTGCGCGACGCGATCTCGCTGCCAACGAGACGGTACAGAGACACGTTAAAAGAAGAAGAAGAAGAAGAAAGAAGAGAACGTAAAGCGCGCATACGTACACAATACGTACGGCGTACTTTACGTCCTTTTTCTTTTCTTTTCTTTTTTCTTTTAACGAGGCACACGCGGACGATGGGGTTAATTCGGTTGCATCGTTGAAGCCGACGAAGGAGAGGAAGAGAGAGAGAGAGAGAGAGAGAGAGAGAGAGAGAGAGAGAGAAAGAGAAAGCAGCAGAAGCTTCGTCGGCGTCGAAGCGCGAGACAGTCGAGAGGCTCTCTCTCTCTCTCTCTCTCTCTCTCTCTCTCTCTCTCTCTCTCTCTCTCTCTCTCTCTCTCTCTCTCTCTCCATCTTGCGCGTCTCGTCGACGCGACGCATCGTCGTTGTGAAACCGCACCACGGAGTGAATTCTCGTTGTTCTTGACCACCTTGGGCAGACCTCGGGTCGCGACAATCGAGCGTAGGACGACACTCGACGAGCCTACGTCTCCTTTTCCCTTTCTCTCTTTTTCGACGAGATACGCGAGCGCGATCGCGCGAGCCTGCTCTCTTCGGCTCTGGGCGCGCTCGAAAGGTAAATATTCAGAACGGACCTCGATTTTTCGAGGCTTCGTCTGCGTGTGCACCACGTTCCTCCACGTGTCTCGCGACCGTTCGATCGCGAGTTTCGCTGCATTCCGCCGCTCGTTTCTCGTGCGGGGAATCTGCGTGCTCATTCGTATCTTTCGAGAGTGACACGTCGTGCGCGGAAAAATGCAACATAAGGCACACACATACCTCAGCGCTTATCGCCTTGAGATATGTGAGATAAGATAATATGACTTTTAACTGAGAGGGCAGATGACTAAAAGTCTTGGCGACTAGCAAAGAAAGTTCGGCAATAAGGATTGAAAAATATATTAGAATTTTTTTCATAAATTTAGATGGAACTTTGAAGAAGCAGTTTTTTTTTGTTAACGTCAGTAAACGGTCGTAAAGATGCGGACACCTTGTTGGAAAAAATTGGTTTTTACGTTTTTAATATCGTCGAAACTACGAGAGATGTGGAAAAAATGTTTTAAATAAAATTGTTACGCTCACAGAAGAATGTCATAATGGTATTTCAGACTTTTTAAAAACGTCATGTTTTTCAAGATACCTCCACCGTTCGCTATTGTTTTGAAAAATTTTGAAATTTTTTTTCAATTAAGCTAAAGCGTGTGATAACGTTATATTTCGCCAATTCGTGCAATACATCTGAACGTGGTAATTTGCCATTTCGAATATCGTTGATTTTAAATAGTTTTCAAGTTACGTAAAAATCGACAGGTGTTTTAAATTTTCATAGCCTGTACGTCTATTTTTATACCGTGCGTATTCGAATCAATCTTTAAATCTCCGTGATACGCGGAGACGGAAAAAAATTCATCATGTATTAATAATGGTAACTTTAAAATAGCATTCCTCGCGAGTCGGACTTTATTCCGAAATCTAGAAGCATAACGGTGTCCGAAAAAATGGTTGAATGTTTAACTCGATCCGCGCCGCGCCAATTTGGCATAACTTCCCATTCAGGCAGCCCTTGGTCATCCACGGTGACTCACGCGGCACGTAACATGTTGATAAAATTTTTTCATAAACGGAAACCACATACACAAATACATCTAATAATCGTATTTTTTTCCCGTTGTTCCAGCCGGTACAGTTAGTATAATGGTAGAGAGATTATGGAGATTCCGGTAAAAAAAAGGAAAAAGGTACATACCTCGCGTATTTTCGCGTACGTCTAAAGTGAGATCCTCTTTTGCACGGTTGCACCCTTACGCTCTCGTCTTTGATTTAGATGGCAAATTACACCAATTGATTACACCAATATTCTAGTTATAACTTGAAACAAGAATGGAAATTACACAGGCTATGTTCTCGTATCGCCATGCGATCTTCTTGTATTCCTCCGACTCATCTCCTTCCGATTTGCATGTAAGAATAACCGTTTCGAGAATCCAGACTTGACTCCTCCTCCCCTAGGTATGAACTTTTTACCTACTTATTACGTTAAATTAGTAATTACTGTAATTATTTAACAGTATCAGAAAAGAGCTCCGAACGAAAATTTTCCTAAATATCAAAACCAAACACGATGTTGTACGGAAGAAGAAAACAGCTTTCCGGACAACGTTTTGTCCATGAAGCGAACAGTATAACAGGATTTTTCCTTCGATATTTTGCAGGCACTTCGAAACACTGACTTGCACATTTTTTGAATTTTAACTATAAATATTCGTAGGCCTGAAGAAATTTTTTTTTTGCTGTCCATTTCCTTTGGATACTCACGCGTTGGTAAGCACACTATTCTCGATCGTTCCGTTTTTGGTTCTCGAATCACGTCGAAAGATCTGAGAATGAATCACGTTCTCACGTCGAAAGGTCTGAGAAAAAAATCTTCCTCAGGTCTTATCGTTTGTCGATCTTTACTGCTCCGTACTTACCATAGTGTAGTTTTTATCTAAAATACTGTCTATAACACTATCGTTGGATGTAGTACAATCTGTTTTCGGAAATGTTCCTTTGCTACTCGGAGTCGCGGTCCCTCTGTAGCGAGTTTGTTTCGTGCACGAAAAAAAGATTAGTTCCCACAGTTAAAAACCAAGTCTGGTAGCTGAACTACAGTTGTGTTATATGGGCGCCTAAAGTTGTGGCTGTGAGATCTATTTGCAGTAGCTGCAGGAGCTTTGTAAAAGAATAACATCACACAGAATGATATAAAATAACGTATCGCTCACCATTTGCCACAGTATAAATAAAGAAAAGAGAGTCTCCGGAAAGCTTTCATGTTTAATAACAGACCAGTTTGTACTTTGTTCTACTTCAAAACTACCAGTATCACAATTAAGACTTATATTTGGAGGTGGGGCACAAATATAAAGAATTGGGCTATCTTGATGAAGAATAATATGCCGAATTTCTGTGTAAAAATAGTGCAAGGGCTCTCGTCCGTTCCAATACCACAAACCAATACCACTTTGGATTGATATCGAGTACCTTTATTATTAACTCAGTTAACAACAACAGAGTGTAGACTGCAAAGTATATCATTTGGCAAGAATCATTTGCAAGAAGCATTGAAGCATTTATGCTTGACAACGCGTAAATTCAAAAAATCTGAAATTCAAGAAATCTTTGTCTCTTTTTCCTTCTTTTTTCTCCATTTCTTATAATAGATAGGAATATAGATATTCATAAGATTACAATCCTATAGGTAATTTTTATTAATCATATATTTTATGTATATTATAATAGTACAAGCGGAAGAGAAGAAGGAAAATCTAATGCGTTTCTGGCGTACCAGAGCTTATCGATTTCAGGTAGAAAGATCTTTGTATAAAAATGTTCGATATTTTTGCGAGATTATTCGAGAGTCCAACATCTAGTGAGAGATAAGGAAGGTTATCGACTAAACTGACGCAGTGCAGTGGAGTAAACGGATACACTAATGTATTATATAATATATACGGTACTTTCGTCATTATATATTATATATTACGAAAATAACTCATCATTATATATTGCGAAAATAATTCGAAACACTTGGCTGGTCCGAATCAAGCAAGTTTTGCTTATTATCGACGAGTAGAACAATATATTTTCATTATTTCTTGACCACCCAAGGTTACACCACGAAAGATTTGTATATTTCATAAATTCACGAAGTAAAAGTTTATATATTTTATTACGTGCCTCAAGCCCCCCTCGCGCCACCGAAAAATCGCGTAGATAAATAATGCACACACTCACAAGCACTTTTTCTTGCCCTTCTCTTTATTTACTCTCTTTTTCTCTTACACTACACAGCTTTCTTTCCCCCTTTGTTCCATTTTTGCCTTCTTTTCTCTCTCCTCCCTCACAATTCGTTTCTCTTCGCCGGAGCGTCACAAGTACCTCTCTTACCTATAAGTTATCAGTAAAATAAGTAAGATTCTATCCCCCTCCTCTAGTTCCCTCCTTTACTTATCGCTGAGTTTGTCCGACACTCCCGTATGTCCCAAGCGGGCACCCCCTCATCGGGGAGCTCCACTGTTCGCTGCTCTCCACCCGGTGGACCGCATACTACAGGCTCTCTCCCCCCTCTTTTTCTCTATTTTTCTCTGTTTCTCCTCCCAGTGCACTTTCTAAAAACCGATTTTCACTTTCACATACACACACTTCCCCCGCATCCCAGTGCACTACTTACACTAGTTGCATATATATAAATATCCCCCCCCCTTGCCTTTTGTTCACTTTGTGCTGTGCCCCCGTCTCTTTCCACTTCAGCTCTCGTTTCTTCCTGTGTTTTTCGTTTCTTTTTCTTTTTCTTCTCACTTTTCCGCCGCTCTTACACTTCTTGACTTGATCACTCTCCGCGCCCGTACTCGCATTGTCCAGGCGAGCACAGTAGAGACAACGAGCCGGCACCATCCAGCTTAAATATCATCCTCCCTTTTCCCGTGTCACGTGTTTCCCTAGATTTATCGGCGTATTGCAAACACTTTTGCCGCCACGACTTATCTCCGAATGTATATTGAATCAGCAGTCAAGTAAACTCAAGTATACCTTCTCAACATCATCAAATTATTTTGATCTCCTTTCCTCTTTATTATTTCCATCTATCCTCTCATCTGCTAAATCTCTGGTAACTGCTTCAATTTTACGCAAATTCAATAATCAGTAAATACGTCTGCTTAGTATACATGTAGCACAATATGTAAATTTATAAAAATATATTATTAAATTTATCAAGATATTTAGTCTATATAATTATCATAATAATAGTATTGTTCGAACAAGTGTTTCGAACAAAGATACTTTCTGCATCAATGTAAAAGGAAAAACATTTTATCACAAATACTACAATATAATACATGTTCCTCTTCCTTAAAATAATAATAATTGATTGGAATCTCAATATTTTCAAGCCGTGTTAATAAAAAATTACTTTTATACCAACTGTATTCAAAAACATTTCGAAATTTTGGAGAAAAAAATTGATCGCGTACCAAAGGTTACAGTTTTATTGTATTATTACGTAAATGTAAATTTATATCAGTTATTTAGAATGTATCAAAAATCATATCACATTATTGGAAAAGCTTTGAATAACATTTTTCTAAATTTTATGACTAAATACGTCTAAAGATTATATCGAAATAATTTTTTTTAGTATCGTTAAAATATTTCGTGGGTATACTTTATTATGCACCCACTAATGTATGTATCTATTTTCATAAGTTGTCAGTTGCTCATAATATATTAGCGCAACAATATATTCTACTTTATTTCATTATATGATTATTTCTTTAATCTATCAGAGACACATTAGATTTTTTTTCTTACCGCTTCTACTATTATGACATATATAAAATATGCGATTTAAAAATTATTTATGCGACTGAACTCGTGAACATCTATTTGTATTGCTATTTATTATAAGAAATTATGAAGCAGAAAGAAGGAGAGAGAAAAAGAGAGATCATCGTCATATTAAGCAACAAGAGCATAAAACTGAGGCAGATACCAGGCGAATAAAGATGTTTTTAATTTACTTAAAAAAATGCGTTTTTGAAACATAATTTTATTATATATGGTTGAATTTGACAATAAGTTTTAATATCGTTGCAAAACAAATGTCAGAAAAAAATATTAAAAAACATGTGAGTGGTGGGGGTATTTTCAAAAATATAAAGTTTCTGAAAAATTTGAAAATGCTAACCGAAACCATAAAATTTTTGTTTAAATATTTTTTTTATATATCTGGCAGTTTAGATAATATCGGTAAATATAAGTATTGGTTTTTTTTTTTCGATGGACTGTTAAAATTGATTTCGAGCACCAACAAAAAAATGTTGCGTTATTAGCTTTGTCTGTTCTATAATACTGCGTAGTTTCAAATTTTTTGGATTTACGCGTCGCTGAGTGTCCCTTGTTAGTTAACAAACTACTGTCAGTTGCACGCGACATATTCTCGACGAACAGAGAAAAACGTAATGCCATCCGTCGACGTAGCCCTGAGTATCAATGCGATATTACCACACCCCATGTCGTTGATGTTCCTCTCTTTAGAAAGCGGACACATTTGGAATTGGTTGGCAAATTTGGTGTCTCTGGCAGTGCCTTCCGATATTCACTGCTAGCACATTTAACGTAAATTACAAATCTTCAGTACTGCCGATGAATATCGAGATGTATTCCAAACGTATGTAGTTTGCACATCAATCTTTTTCGTTTTCGAATAGGTGTTTATATGTTTTTATTGACTGAAGTATATCACATAGGTAATCACAGGAGAGAACTTTGTATTGCTAAACAAAATTGATTGTGAGAGATAGATAGTTTGCTACTGTGCCAATACAGCGGCAAATCTTCTTTGCGTAGTAGCAAATTTGGTGGCAGATAAGTGTCAGCAGAATACAATTAGCTGTGATAGAAATAATTCTCTTTTTCGCGGACACATCAGATGGCTGGGACAGCCAACTTTGTGTTGCTAAGTGAAATGACTGTAACAGGCGTGCACATCTTGCAACCACGTCGACGTATTTGCAACAGCAGCAGCGAACCCATGCTGGCATTTTGGTATAGCAACAAATGCAGTTTCAGCGAACCGTGATTAGCTGTGGCAAATGGAATTGTTTAATTTCTCTTTTTCCCATGTATACCCTGAAGTAGTTTTGTAGCGTCGCTTCTGTTAGCTCTTATCATTAAATCTTCATTCTAAACGCTTTCTCCGTCTCCCGTAGTTTAGGAGTTCCACACGAAAACTGTGGAAGCGCCCTTTTGACCTCGAGGCTGAAGATCACACCTTTACAGGGCGATAGGGCGCACGAATGAAGTATTCATTCATCAATTATTATTCATCAATTGTACATGTCCCGAGTCATTCTATATGTCCACAAAGGTTCGTAATCCAAGTCGGAAAGTTCGGATTTGTGGTGTTTCTTGCGAAGAATATACACGCCGGACTTTGTGTCGGTCGATGTAGGAAATACGAAGACCGGTTGGGAAACATTTGCCGGACGGAGTTGTACGAGAGAGAAAAAAGCGGAGGAAAAAAATGTGTCCCTAAATGTCACAGTGCGCTTCTCGTAACGAAAACGTCGAGATTAAATTCGAAGGATTCGACCTTCGTGTCGCACACTTCTCGATCGAGCCGATCGGCAACGGGGAATTAAAGATTCAAGAGTCGGGTATCGGGTGTGCGAGAGTTTTTTTGCATCACGACGTCCTTGGTCTGTTCCGCGGTCTTGATCTGCATATTTGACGCAACAACGACTCTACCGGGTGTGAGAAGTTGCAATCCCACTTTGATCTACGCGAGCGATCGTATGAATACTGCGTCTTAAAGATCTGCACACATATGTAATTTGTAGATGTTCGTATGTACTATATATGTATATATATATATATGTACAAATCTATAAATCGTTCAGTGTTTTTCATGTCATGCAACATCGCGAAGTTGCGATTAGAAAATCTTGTTCAGGATCTGTCGCGAATCACAAGTCCGTCTAAAGTCGGTCTCGAACGGAGGACACTTTTTGAAAGATCCGAGCAAAAAAATATTTCGCAATGTTATCGTTCGTCTGCTGTTGATGGAAAATCTTCGCGTCGTGCAAGCAGAGTATCGCTAGCGGTCGGTAGAGCAGGAGAATTTCTCGTCGCGGCTTATAATGAAAGATTGATATTATAGATATGAAATAATTATTCTTCAAAAATTTAATATGAAATACAGAAGTGAGCTCTCTTGTGGCCTCGTTCTTCGCTATAATAACCCTAGGCTCGTTCTCGTCAAGGATCTATTCCTGCGACTCGCAGGCGCGCGCCCGTTGTGCTTCGAGTTTTCGTCGCTTCTTTTGACGTTTTTCCCACATGCCGTCCCTTGATCCTCAATTAACAGCATATTCGACTTCTAAGGTAAGGACGGATAGAAGATTCAGGTTTCGGGTAGTAAAATAATAAGCAGAGATCGCGCGTGGCAAAGGATGAATCGGAAACAGTAATGAGCCGCGCGTTCGATATGGGATTCTTGCAACTAAATTCGTCGTTAACGAGTATCGGAGAGAGTATTTAAATCTAATATCTGGTATGCGCTGTGTGTAACCAATGCGCACCAAAGAGGATGGATAAGACATGTCAAGACTTGACAGGCGTGGCCGCTCGTCAAGCAGGTTCTAAAAGTTCTGTTTCTACTGTTTATTACGACGACGTGACGTGGCAGCTGTCGCGGTAATTTATCGAGAGAAATTTGCAAGGGAATAAATAAGGTAGAAATTAAAATTATCGGTCTCGCGCAAACGCATCGGGATATGTTGAAAAAACGTAGCAATTATGTATCGTGGGATACGCCGCGCTGTATCATCGGTGAATAATAACCTAATGCCTGTAAAAATCGTTAAAAGCACTTTTAAACGCACAGAGATTAAGCGATATTACATTTCGGCCCATGAGTCGCGGGGTGCAAATTATACCTTTTGTTTTCGTACAGTAGAACGACAATGCGCAGCGCCGTTTAATATATTTTTGCAAGATTAAGTACTGTTCGTTAAGTTCGTTTCGTTTGGCATCCGATAGCGTTGCTTTCGCTTACGCTCTTCGTTGATTTTTGCACGTTTCTTTCCTGGCGCGACACACGAGTTTCCTTATACGTCATATATATTTTTCTCTCGTTTTAATTTGTTTATGAATGCTTACGTTTATAGAAGAACTGATATATATTCCCCTGAGAAAAATTGTATCCATGTTACTGAAAAGTCGTTGTATTTCTGACGTTTTTATATTTCTCAACGTATTTCCATCATTCATTTTTTTCTTTTTTTTTCTTATAATTTCTTTGAAGATTTTAAAAAGCTTTGCAATTTCTTGTTCTACAAGACGTAATGACGAGAACAGTATATCTAACCGTAAATTATTGCTGCTCGTTACAATAATGACTTATTCGCTCAATCTTTGGTTATCAAAACTGCGTATATACAGAATGTCCCATTTTAAATGAACCAGACAAAAATCTCGAAAAATATGAAAGACTAAGAAACGTTTCAGATAAAAATTGCTCAAATTAATTAGTAGAAAAAGATGATATGATGAAAAATTTGGATTTCCATTTAAGAAAAGTAATAATCAATAAATATCTCGAAAGTGGCGCCATCTGTAAACAAAATAGTTGTTTTATGTCCTCTTTGAAACCATACAACTTTTTTTTTTCCAAAACGTTTCTTAGTATCTTTCATATTTCTTGAGATTTTTGCTTGGTTCATTTAGAATGAAACACTCTGTATATATATATATATATATATATATATATATATATATATATATATATATATATATATATATATATATATATATACTGTAAAGGTTTTCTAAAGATAACAGATTATTTGTAAAACATATTTATGCACTCTCTTCGTACTTGGCAGATAATTTACAAGAAGCGTCTAAGTAGGCTCATATATTGCACTTCATTTACTATGTTTACTTTTAGCATTCAATAAATGGCTTTAGCACCGTGAAATATTGCAGAATGTAACCGTACTGTGTTTCGCGAGTTAAAACTGAAATCTGTGAAGGAATTGAGAAAACAGGAAAAGAAGCAAACAGATATCCTTGAGATATAAAATAGATATTACGCAGAAAGTTTCGAGTTCAGCAAAACATCTTGTTTGTTAGAATTACATGACGCGTTAACGTTATTAGATAACGATACATTAACATAACATTGTTTGACATGCGTCGTTACACAAGCAAGAGCTTTTTAGACGTCGTGACAAATTAATAATTCAACATGTGATTTGATGTATAACGTTTCATCGTTGCGCGTTAACATTTACGATGCTTTTCTATTCAAACTGTTTTCGCAGATAGCTAATTCGGGCAAAATTATTAATTACATTTCAAACGTATGTACATGTATATATATATATATATAAAATTTATAACTTATATACAATTTCGAGAGAAATACAGTCCAATCCGTAAAAATGTAAAATCTTGGGGAAATCATTTTCCCGAATACAATGTCGCGCATGACTTAATTCGGCATAAAATAATCTTTAATTTGGTCGTAAAAGATTCGCAAATCTGAAACGAAATTCCGAGTGGCGGGGGCACGCGTTGAAAAATATAACATTTTTTTGAAAATTTTTTAATTACATGTAAAATACGTTCGAAACGGCGAAGCTTTTATTTAAAACATTTTCTTTTTAATCTCCACCATCGTGCGCGTGCATCCGTCGTCACTTCTCTGTCGCGCTTTCTTCATGTTGAAAAAAATCTCTAGCGCTGCGAGCTCTCTACCTTCGCACGGTAATACCCTTCCTTCTTCGAGCGGATCTCGCTGCTCGTTGTTAAACTGACCTACCTTCCTGAGGAATATTTTCCGATATCTTCTTTCCCGTGCCGCATGCGCTTTGACGGCGGCGCGACTTTATTCGAAATCTAATTAGGACATCTAGCTAACTCGGATTTAATCTTAGCGCGATGCAGCGTCTCTCGGTGGCTGAACAATTCACGCGCCGAGTGAACGAGCGAAGAGATGATTATAGTGCCTGAATAGCCGAGAAGTATCACGTGCAATCTTGGCATTACCGCCATTCCACGCTGCCGTCGCGGAGCGAAGTATAACGAAGCGCGTTTCATTCTCTCGCGATTAGCTCAAGCGTCGCGCTCGCGAATGTGCGACGAGTTTTTGTCGCGGATGATATCTCTCCCCTCCTCCGAATTCTCGCCGTCCTGGCGCCTTCGATTCATCTGTTAATCAGTCTCTCTCTCTCTCTCTCTCTCTCTGCTCGCGAACGAGATCCGCGATTCGACACGATTTCAATATCGCTGCAACGCTGCTCCTTAATCCCATCACGCATGAAAAATTCCCTCGCTTATCCTAGATAGATCCTGTTTCCCCGCATGGCACGCACAAACTCGTGCCGACGAGGAACACGAACGCTGCCGAATAGTAGTCTCCAGGTGCGGCTCGATCGAGGAGACATCCGCCGACAGTCCCGTTCGGCGTGCGCGCGCGCGCGCGCGCGCTTTTCTCTCTCGCGCGACGTTTATTATATAGAGCGTGTTCGCGAAAGTCGGGAGTAGGAGACGGCGCGCAGGAGGGAGCCGGGAGGAGAGACGGATGCACCGCGATGTGCGGAGCGAAGGCGGGCGGCAGTGAGCGTCCGTGCGCGAGGTGCGCTCTCCTGGCACCGGGGCCAGGTCGTACCAGGAAGACGAGGGACGAGGCGCCGGTGAAACCGGCACCGACGAGCACCCGGCACAGTCCGTCGCCTCTTCCTCGACGGATGCAGCCAGCTGGCCTTCAAATCCTCTGGCGCGGTCCCAAGAATCCAGCCTCCGTCATCCTTGCCCGCTCGACCCTCTTCTGGCGATCGTCTTCGTGGAGACGGTCACGTGGAAACGGACGTTTCTCGAGTGCTTTCGAGAGAAATAGGTCGCTCGTTATTGCCGGCGGTGACGCGTTCCCGAGGCGATCGGGCCGATCACTTGGACGCGGTAAAGTCGAAAGTCCCGAATTTCCAACTGGTCGGAATGAATTTTCGAGTTCGAGCCGCGCGAACTTTTTCGAAATGCTCGAGAAAGTGGGTCGCGGTGAGCGGCGCGGTGGCGATCTCGCGCGGCCGATTATTCCTCCAGTTCCAGCTGGCGTTTACTCTTTGACAACTTTTTTCACGTTTTCGGTTGGCGACATTACGGTAAACAGCGACGAGAACGTTTGCCGCGTCTCTTCTCGTCGTCGCGTCGCGTCGCGGCGGGGATAACGCGCGGCATTAGTGCGTCCCGCTTGATTCCCACGCTTATTTATTCGAGGCGACGCGAAAGTTATGTACTTCGGGGTCTTTGTAGCCCCGTACGTGGAGATCGAGCGTTCGTTTCACGAGGAGAAGAAGCGGCAGGAGGGGGAGAGAGAGAGAGAGAGAGAGAGAGAGGGGAAGCGGGAGGAGGATCAAACCGTACGGCGTGCGTGCGCGCTCCCCCTCCGCGTCCGCTTGCCTCCTCTCTCCCGTTCGTTCCTTTCGTGGAACCTGAACATTCCGCCGGAGGAGCAGCCGTGGAAGTTGCCCGTCCGTACAAAAAATTCCTTTTCGATCTTCTCAAATTGTTCCGCAACGCTTAACGAGCGCACGTTGTGCTCGCCGACTCGTTTATTTCATTGCGCTTGACGAGTATCAGTAGGAGGATGACGCCGGAGATAAGTATACGTAAATGAGAGGAGAGGAGAGAGAGAGGGGGGGAGGGGGAGAGCAAAAGAGGAAGGACAAGAGCTGTTCCACGCGGTCGTGACTTCTCGGCGAAGAGACGAATATACTCCAAGTCCTCGGCCAGCCCGGCTCGCGCGAAGAGACGGCGGAGTGACGAAGTTTGGCCGGGAGAGAAGGAAGTAAACGATGTCGGAGCTTCGCGAAAAATCGACGCGGACTAATTGAAAATCGCTCTCCGGCGCGAGGTGAAACGGCGTGAGGAGAGCTCTCATTCGCCAGCGGTCAAAATGATCCTTCATCTCGCGCTGAGCACCCAACTATACATTCTATATTCATAACTTCGTCCAGAGTCGGCAGAGTCAACTGCCGCGCGAGTCAAAGTCGAATCATGGAAATGCAGCGGGATTCGTATATTTAATTAGGTTCCACCGTACGAGACAGTTTCTCGGGACACTCTTCATTATCTCGACTAGAAATGTTGATCAGGTACACCTGTTTGATAAGGACCTAATAGGGTGAATGAATAGGGTGAATCCCTAATTAAGTCAGACCTTACAAGGTCCTGATGACAATTGAATAAGGAAGACCTTTATAAGGTTATAATGATTGGGTCCATATTAGTAGACCTTAATGTACCAACCTAGTGTACAATATAATAAGGTTCAGTTGATCGGATCTGTGTCGGGATTCTTATTTATTGTACCTAATATGATTTGCATTAACAAGTTTTAACGAAAACCATTTGTAGTTAATTTTATACGCATATAATATGAATTGCAATATGAATATGGAAAAAAGATGTAATAAAGATTCAATAAGGTAATTCAATGAGAACCTGACTCTATGCATCCTTAATAAGATTCTAATATCCACGCTGCGTTACATGACTTAGAACTAGAACCCGATGGTATCACCTTATCGGGGCCTGATGTTCAAATGAGGTTAACCTGATCGGAATTATAGGATACATTTTTAGTCGGGATCCGGGATAATTGACGCGTCACCTTGCGCCGGCATTTATGAGGAAACGCGCCGTGAAAAGCGTCAGCTGTTGCTTACCGAGACTTGGAAATCAAATAACAGCTATTACGGAGTTAATAGCGCAGAACGGCGAATCGTGTCGCAAAAGCCGCGAAAAGAGACACTCGAAATGTCAGTTTGAACGACATCCAGGGCGATTATGTGTTGTGCAGGTGAGCCTCGATTGCACGATTGAGGCTGCTCCGCAAATTCAGAGGTGGGCCATCTTTTAATTAGATTCCATGTATTCTCCACGCGAAAAGCGTCTTCTAAAAAAATACTGTCGATGATACTGTCGAATGATATTTTCAGTATAACTGCTTCTTCATATAGTTAAACGATCACGCGGAACGGAGAATTATATTTCTTTTTTCGGGGGGGGGGAGGGGAGGGGCTGCGTTCCGTTTCCTGATGTGTGAAGTGTCTTTGCATCGATACAACCCCTTACGAGATCAGATCCGAGATCATATCCTTCTTCAAGTTTTCATTCTGCGACCATGCATTGTATTCCATCATGGCGTTCCGACGGACCGATCGAATCGCGATTCCGCAATTAAGAATTCTGTGAATCACTCACAAATACGCTCTCGTTCGATTCGCTCGATAAGAGAAGACATATGTCTGTGCCTGACTTTTCTTGATCGCTGTGGCCAGCTCATTGTCTTGGTATCTTTATGCGTCGATCGATGTCACCCCGTTATCGACCTCGTGCGATCTTTGGACGACGTACGGTCTTCACACCACGTTGTCTCTTGCTATCCTATTCGTCACTCGGTTTCGTAATAAATCTCCTGTAATTCCTCCCCCCTCTCTGCAATATATTTAAAGTTGCTATTATCTGTTTGCAAGGTAGCTCCATTTTTTGCAACGTTATCCCTTCTGTTGCCTTTAAGCGGGCAGCAGGTAACACGGGAAAGTAGCTGAAAAAGGACAAGCAGGCGTGGGATGGGAAAACGTTCGAACCTTACGACGAACTCGCCGAAGAGTCCTGCCGATCCAAGTCATCCAGTCAAACTATCCTATCGTTATCTTTCTCGGTCCACAGTCCGTTTCCTCCGTTTCTTTGTTTCTCACGTCTCCGACGCCTCATTGTAACGTACAATACAACGGAGCTGAACAATCCAAAGAAAACGCGCTTCACCGACTCTCCTCTCCTCTCCTCGCGGCGCGGTGCGGCGCAAGAGTCCGATTTCCCTGCTCGTTAATCTCCGCGTCCTTCCTTCCTTCCCTCCTTTCCTCCCTCCCTCCCGCCCCGCTGAAATATTTAATACCGAAAAGCACATCGGCGGCGCTGGGCAGCAGCGGTAAAGGACCTGCCGCCGCAACCTAGATTCACGCGCAGCGACTTTTCCGTCCCGATAAGTTCTCTCCGGCCGGCTCTCTCGCGTGCTCCGCGAGGCGAGAGAGCTCGGCGAGCTCTCTCGCCGGCCGCTCGGCCGGTATTCGTGACACTTGCGGGAATTTTTGGAGGGGCCTGTACCGGAATGTACAGGCGGCGGTGGTATTCAGGAGAACCAGGAGCAGTGGGATCGAAGGGCCAACAACGGCGGGCGCGCTCGTCCGTCCGTGCGAGCCGGCCGACTGGCCGGCTCGAAAACCTGAATTTCAACTGCCTACCTAGACCCGGCGGCCTCCGGAACCGCCGAAAATGCGCCTGGTCGCGCGTGAATTAGAGCCGGCCTGGCCGCCGCGCGCGCGCGCGCGCGCGGAGGACGCCGATACGATACACAATACGAATGTCGGTGCGATCGTGTACGAAGGACGTGAGGAGAGGAGAGCAGGAGGAAGGCTCTTCTCCGCTCTCTCTCTCTCTCTCTCTCTCTTGAACGGGAGATATCGGTCGGCAGAGTCCGAATACGTCCGAAAAGAGTTTCGGACACAATGCGTCCGACTGCCGACGCGGTCCGCGCCGATTACGGAGCGGCAGTTTCTCGTCCGGCCGAGCGAATTGTTCGTTGCGCGTTTTAACGTTTTGCTGCTCGATCGCTCGCTCGCTCGCTCGCTCGTCGTCGTCGTCGTCGGAACATCCGTCTGCGCAGTCTTGCTCTCGCGAGCGAGAGCTCCGGTTTCGTTCCGGTTCCCGGCGAGCCATTATTTCCCTTATCTCAATTATTATTCGCCTCCTCTCGGCGAAGCGGCGATGCGGCGACTCTCCGTAAGAGGGCGACGCGAGCGGCCGAAATTTTTCGAAGCAAGGCGCGCTCCTGCTCGGACGCTTGTAATTATTGTCCTGCGCCGAGGATGGAATGTTGCTAGTGTTTACCGTGCATGAGACAACGATACTACAAAACCCACCTATTATCCCGGTAACGTCCCTATTTACGTCGCTCTATAGCCCGGCTCTATTATCGCGCTGTCCGGTTAAGGGGTTATCTTCGGAGATGTGTTTGCTATCAGCAAGCGAAGGCACACCACGTTCCATCGGGCACGCATGAACAACGCGTGAGAACCAAGTCGCTCTCTAATCGCTCGCTACCGTGACCGTGTTCGCGTCTGAGCGCTTTCGGCGACTTTCGTAGCGCAAAGTGCAACACGAAGTGTTGTCGTCCGCTTCTTACGTCGCGGCGTAACTCTTTCTCTCTAATCAATCGATAATGCCTTACATTTGGCATGTCGTAAGCGAGCACGACAGCCGACACACTAGAACTACTTGAAGCGCCGTAATCATCGATTATTTCTATTGTCTCATGAGACACATTTCTTTCCCCTTCCCGAATACACACACATTGATCGAACGCGATCGAAATGTAAAAAAAAAAGGAAGACTTTTAGTATCTTCGTGCTACGAGCACAGGGTAAAGCCGGGTTTGCGACCACAGTTTTCGACTGAACAATATGTCCCTATAATTTCAACAATTTCTTGTTTGGTTAGGTTTGATTCCTCAACGCGCGGAAAATTTCGAGGCTTTAACCCTTTGTTGCACGTTTTTTTTCTAATGAATATAATTTGTGAAACTTGTTACTCGGGGGTTTTTAGGGTCGCTGAATACAAACACGGTGTGAAAAATATGAAGTTCAGAAATGGCGGATCCAACATGGCGGACGAAATGTTCAAAATCAGCAGAATACGCGTAAAATTTGTTGTTGAAAGGTTTTCGAGGTTGCTAATTGCAAATTCATTGTCGAAAATTCGAAATGCCGGAGCTATGACGGATATATACGGCAAGGTTCGCTTGACTCTGGTCAGGTTGCCCGGTTCTCAAGCGCAGTCAGCTTATTTCATTTCAATAATTATGTTCGCCATACGAGATCCGTCATTTTGAATTTTTTATTTTCCACGCCGGATTCCCGTATTCAGCGACTTCAAAACCCCCCCGAGTAACAAGTTTCAAGCGAATTCGCATGATTTTGAAAATTCCGCCATATTGGGCCCGACATTTTGAATTTTGTATTTTTCACACCGGATTTGCATTCAGCGAGCCTCAGATAATGATTTCGAAGTATACGTTGTTACTTACAATTTCATGTAAACGAATTTATTCTCTAAAAACGACAGTTTTGTTCAGTGTATGTATGCTTGTCGATTATTTATTGAACAAATTACTTATTGAAATGACTCTAAAAGCTGATGTACTGAAGTCAGAGAAACATTTCAGTAGTCCAACAATACCAAATGTGCTAAGGAAATGTGTGCAAAATTTAAACGACAGGAAAAACAAGCTCGGATGGATAGGTGGCACTCTAGGAGGTGGAGGAGGAGCACTATGCAGCAAAGGGTTAAACTGTCTTTGAATCAGGACTTAAAAGGAATCTCGAAAACGTCGATAGGGTACAGGCACGATTCACATGAGCGAGACCAAATCGCTCATAACGCACATATAGTATACGATGTCTCGACGTCGGGAATCGCAGTGCAAATGACACCGACCGCCGCTGATGCTCCCATGCATGGTCCGAAGATTTCACCGACACGTCGCGAAAGTGGATGTCGAAGATATAAAAAGACAGCGACGCGCGAGGCAGTTGCTGCGTGCATCAGCTGGCGATCGGCCGCGGTAGGAAGGCTCTCTGTCGTCAGGTGAGCCTTCCCGAGGGAAGTTGCGGTAAGGTTTCCGAGGCCGGGCCGATTCTTCTTTGTCGACGCTACACCGGGTGCGTTTCGCATTTCGCGCGTCTCCTGCTACGTTCGCTCCGTGTACCCTCGGGTTGTCGTCCTGCGAACGCGCGATACTTTCGTCCAGTTTCCAACGAGCAGGGGCGGTAAGAAGGATTCGCGAGCCCGGCCGAGGGAAATCGAGCGGACGATACATCGACTGCGCGAGGATGAGCTCGCTTCACGAGCTCGCTGTGCCTTTTCTTTCACGAGGAAGAGATCCAAAGAGCGAAACGATTATCCCACGTAACGACGGCAGTAGCCCACTTCGACTCGTATCGCAGACATTTCCTGCTCCGTAATATGATATTTAACGTTTCCGACAAATGTATTGCATCTTGTTTCAAAGCTCACTTTTCCGCTCTCTCACTCCGCTCTTTCTTTGCGACAAACTTCGCTGATATCTCTTATCTGAGACTGCGACTCTTGGTGCATTCCGTTTTCCCGTGTCCGATAAATCCGTCGAGCGTATCAGTGCCGTGGCGAATTAGGATTTTTTCCAAATTGAAATTAGTAAGCTGTAATTATAATTATTTTTTTCTAAAGAGTTACGAGAAATGAGTATGAAGCATAATATTTGTATTCAAATTTGCACATACTTTTTGTCTCTGTTCTTATTTTCTCTTACGTTTTACGCGTATATATTTTCGCGGAAAAGAGCTTTTTTGATTATTGTCGAAAAATGACGATCGTCAAAGAAGTTTTTTCATACAAAGTATTTATTTTGCGCCGCATTCTGCTATAAATAACACCATATTGGTTTCAAATGAAAATTTTGAAGGAGAAGTCTATTTGTCTGTCAAAATCCGTCAGTTTCTAATTATTTTTATGCCGCGAATATCTGAAACATTTGTTTTTTTTTAATTTGTCGCTCAGAAAATTAATATTTATCGCAGTTCTGAATGATTTTTGAAACAAAGATCAATTATTTCTCCCTTCTAGTAGAGATGCCTGTCCCTATTTTATCTCTCTCCCAGAACTCAATTTTACTTTTCTCTTCGGATTATACGTATGACTCTGACTCTTACTCCGCCCAGTCTCTCTGATGCGACTCAAAATCAATTTTTGGAACACCGATCGCCTCGTGACCGCTCGAGTCTCACGATTTAACAAGCAACGCACGCGGCTTTCATTTATTTCATCATGACACGGCGGTGTGGAGCTAATGAGTGCGCGCCAGAATCGCGGCTGTTCGTATACAAGTTTTCCATTCGCCTTTGTTTCCGCCCCTGAGACTTCACCCCGGCTAATGAGAAATTTTATATCGACAATTAACAACCGCTTCGACACGGCAAAGTGGGCGATAGTCTCTTCATTTGTTAGTTCCTGATTCGCACGCGCGCGCGCGCTACGTGCCTCGTTACTTCGTACATCGTGCTCTCGTGTCGTGCGCACACGCGCGCGTCTGTGTTCGCGGCCGTAAAAAACGTAGAAGCGCCGGAAGAAATAATGAAACAAACGAGCGTCCCATTACCGACCGCGTATTCGAGCAGCTTATAAACGACGAAGCAACGAAATTATTCCCGTCGCATTTTACTCCCGCGCGCCACCGCGTCGCCGCCGCCGCCGTATTGCGTACGAGAAGCTCGCGCGGGGTTTACAACGGATCGCTATGCGTCCGGTTTAAAAACGTGCCGCATGACACACAAGGGTGGTGTATCCACTTGTATACGGAGCAACGAGACAGTGGACCGATCGGCGGCGGCGGCGGCGGCGGCGGCGGTGGGCCGAGGGGGAGTGAGGAGGGCGGTAGGGGGAACACGCACGTACATTGCATACATTCCCGGGGGCAGGTGGGGGAATTCGGAGCGCGAGTCGCGTCGACGAAAACCGAGCTCGCCCGAAGCCTGTCGTCGGCGAACGACGGAGACAGAAGTACGCTTGGGAAGGAAGAAAATGAATGAATGAATGAACGGTTCTTATTGGCTACTTTTGCGTTAGACGAAAATATCTTGTCCTCCACTTGCGCCCGAGATATGTTCCTTGGACTGTTCAGTTTTTTGCCATGCGTTTTTACACCTGTCGGCGAGGCGTTTTCGCCCCCCTTCGTAAAAAACATATCTTTCTTGCGCAGGACTAGTTGTCCTGCGGAATTGTACCGCTATATTTTCGACCTGCCGTGTGTTTTTGTTCCCTCCCCCGCTCCTCCTACTTCATCCACTATTTCTGCTCTGCTTCTTAAACGTCCCGGAAAAAAATGCCCTTTGTTATCTGGAAAATAAAAACACATGTATTATAATGTAACCTCTGTCGTACAGCCGTAAATTGCAGACGTTTACAGCATACATCCTACTTTGGTATGTCGTTTGCATTGCAATACGACCCTCATGGCCCGACTCTGCACTACTTGCGCAGCTGGTGTTGCCCAGCCATGCCAATTAATAACGTTGCACAATATTCAAAGTGATACGCTAGGATTGACTTATATACAATGCATTCCGTATACGTTGATATATATATATATATATATATATATCATTGCCTGTTCTGTTAAAAAGAAAAAAAAAAGCTCGTCTTTTGCCCCATTTCCTCCAGCACATAACCAGAATGGTCTTCCAAACGACGTTTACTAGTAACAATTACATCCAGGTGTTTCATTTTTCTCGCCAGTTGTTTTATCACTCATGTTTGGGGTTCCGCCCAAATATTTTATTCATACATTTGCCTTCAAGTATTCCCTTACACTCCTGACTGTCATATATTTCGCTTTGCTTACGTTCATTTTTATTGTATTCACATTTATCTATTGCTTCTCTTTCTCCTTTAGATCGCATCTTATCGTGTGCTTTCTTCTCTCTTTCTCTTCGCATGCAAAAACCTTCCTCTTCTTCGTCAATTTTATTTTATTCCCTGATTGCATCCATTAGATTGTCATCGTCCAATTTCGTATCTTCTTTACTGACGCTTATTATTTTTTGGGTGGACTTCTCTGCTGCGGCTCAATAACTTTGAAGTTTTCACCCCAAACTTGGCCTGTGCACCGTTGCCTTTAACTTTCTCATTTCTTCTCCAGTCCCATACCCCAGTATAATCATCGCATTACTTCTTTTTCTTAGCTGGGTTACTCCCAGCTAAGCTTATCGCCATATTCTTCATGCTTACTTCTTTAACCAATTTCTTAGTTGTACTAGTTCACTTCTTTGTTACACTTTGTATGATTTTGACGATTATAACGATTTGCTTTCTTCCTCTCTTTTACTTCGCAATAACTTCATTGTACACCCTAGGACCTTCTGTCGCTCTTTGCATTTTTGTCTCGAATCTTTTAGTTCTTGCCTGATATCTCTCAATTCTTCTCGAACGTCTCCGTTGATTATCAACTTGATTCCCTTTTATCTTGGATCTTGCAACAATACTTTCTATTTCCTTTTTACACGTATTGCGTCGATATTCTATGTCGGACAATTAGTTGGGCCTTCACTTGAGTCACGTTTCACACGTCGACACTTTTCTGTCTACCTGTCTCTCGCTACCTCGATATGCCCGACAGAAGAAAAATCCGGTCTTTATGTCCATAAATCACTATGTCCTGGCTAGACGCGGACTCATGCACGATGAAAAGAATAAGGAACAAGGAAAGAACATAAAGAATTAGCAATAGAGAATGAAATTTAGACTTGGAAAGCTATATTTTCACACGCGTTCACAATAAGGGAAGAAGCAATTGGGATATGGAATACCGTTGAAATTCTACTCCTTGCAACTTGTGTGTTTAATAGTCAATCTATCAAGATAACATTTAAAATCATCAGTATTTAAATAAAAGTCAATCTCTTAATTGCAATGGAGAAAATAATAACAGCGTTGATCATAATAATATTAAAGACTTACTAGAAAATTATAAAAGCGGTGATGAATTATTGATAGATCTTGTACGAATCCTCTTTTGTGGAACAAGACAAAGATTTTAAAGATTCTATTGAAAAGGATACATTTTATGAGAAGAAATATCAGTCATGCTTAATCAGAATTTCATCATAGTTTTTTTTTATAATTATGAAAAAATAACCCGGCCTAATTTAATCTTTACAATGCAAAACTGTAAAAAATGATGGAAACGCTTGCGATAATATTTTTTCAAAGAACGACAAAACAGGATTTTGAGACTACAAATGGAAGCAAAAGAGTATAACAGAATAGAAATTACATGACGCAATGATTTTTTTATTCAATTGACACTATACAGGAAAAAGATGAAGAAAGCATTGTTTTCAATTTTAACGAATCAGTAAGTTTTTACAATAACTTAATTCACATGTAATTTTTACAGGATTCATTATTACTAAATTCAAATATAACCTCAAGTATTTTAAAACAATCATTATCTTTATTCTCAACGGATGTGATTCAATCTTTCCCATCGCCTTCAACAAAATTGAAATTTATAATATTTTATTCCTAATTCTTCATGTTTAATTCCTTATTCTTTATTTCTGTCATTGTGTATGGGCTTTAATACTCATGATTGATATCAACCTATGAAGCTATGAACAATTTTGGCTATTCTTGCACCCTACTGAACCAAAACTTGATCAGTTTTGCAGAGCAATATTTAACACGTTTATTCACTACGAGAGAGAGAGAGAGAGAGAGAGAGAGAGAGAGAGAGAGAGAGAGAGAGAGAGAGAGAGAGAGAGAGAGAGAGAGAGAGAGAGAGAGAGGAAACAACAGAAAAAGAGGGAAACAAGAGCATGCCTGTAGTCGTAGCGCCAAGAAAGAAGAAGGGACCGAAAATAAGGAATGTGTAATATTTTTTCACTACCTCTCTTCGTCTGAAACATTTCTCACTGTGTGTCTTTCTAACCTAGTTAAACGCGAAATTGTTTTCATGTGAACGAGAGAATACTATTGCGACGCTCGCAACAAAGTTCTAGCTTTTTTATGCATGCACATATATGGAGAAAGAAAAAGAGAGAAAGAGGGACGCGCAGGGAGAGAGACGGGAAGGAAAAAGAGAGAAAAAGAAGAAGAAAAGCAAGGACCTTCGCATGAGTCTTCTCTTCTCTCGCTACCCTAGGTTAGGTGCTATTGTAATCGATTGGAGATGCGGGACTTCCCCTGACTCTCCTCTCTATCTCACTCCTCCTCCCTTCTTTCTCTTTCTCACTCTCCCTCCCTTCCTCTCTCTCTCTCTCTCTCTCTCTCTCTCTCTCTCTCTCTCTCTCTCCCCTCTCTCTAACTCACTCACTGGCTCTCTTCGACCCTTGCCTGCTATAGAAACTCGTTACTCATTGTCTGGCAACCCCTGTGCGCCGGGTACGAAGGCATGTGCACCGACACACCAACACGAGCGCATGATCCACATGACACACACGGCTACACACGGCGCACACAGACACGAGCAGACGAACGCACGCACACGTGCGTACAGACCCACGAACAGACGGACGGTGCGCGCTCGTACAGCTCGGTTTGTTGCGGCGCTCGCCGTGGGGTTAGAAGCGAGACACCTCGTGTGTGCCTGCGACGTTTCCCTGCGTGGGACTGTTTGCCCGTCCCATGTGGGGTGTCGCGCCCGGCAAGGCATCGCTGCTGCTCGCTCCTCTCTCTCTCTCTCTCTCTCTCTCTCTCTCTCTCTCTCTCTCTCTCTCTCTCTCTCTCTCTCTCTCTCTCTCTCTCTCTCTCTCTCTCTCTCTCTCTCACTCTCTCTCTCTCTCTCTCTCTCTCTCTCTCTCTCTCTCTCTCTCTCTCTTTCCCTCTCTCGATGAAGGGTGGCCCATGTTCCCTCGAGTTCCCCGCCGGCGAGTTCGTTCTCAAGTCTCGCGCGCGCGCGCGCGCGCGAATGAAACTCGATCGCATGCGAGCCTCCTTGGCTCGACGAGGACCGAACGAAAGGGATCGTCTCTTTCCATCGGATACAAGTAGGCGAAGGAGCAAAATATTACCGTTGCTTGAAATTGGGACGTCGAGAGCATGCGTGCGCGTGCCTGGCGAGTGGGTGGATGCTGTTTCTCGTCTCCGACGTTTCGCGTTTCCGACACACACAGCCGACGCGCGATTTGGATCGTGTCCTCGATTTTCTCATTCGAATCCTGCAATTCGACAATGCAGCCGGTCTATTCTCCGCGGCGGCCAGTGACGAGCACCTGTCGGATTTGTCGCCGCGCCTTGCAACGGACCGGCCGCGGCGCGGCGCCGCGCCGCTCGTTGCAACGATTTTTACCGACGTCCCAGCACCTGCCCGGACCGCCGTCGACTTACCGTTGAGTCATACTCGTCGCCCGCGACGAAGGAGGACGGACAGAAATCGAGACAATTAGCCGCTTGATCTCGCAAGTCGCATCTTGACGCAGCTTCTTGTAACTTCTCAACCGCGTAGATTTCTGAGCGGGGCACTTCTGAGACAGATAGGACACTTCGCCTTCTACGTCCCCGAGTTCCACGTTCGTCGATTCGTCAGTCTCGCACGAATGAGCGTTGTTCTCCACTCGAGCTTGTCTCCCGAAGGCTTATCAAGCCTGATAACACGATTAAGGGCAACGGTTGTTCTTGCAACTTCTTGTTCTTGAGATTTAACCGATGGTTAAATCATATGTTTGTCTTTGTTTTTCCTTCAGGTTAGACAAAGACAGACATATATGACTTAACTATCAGTTAACTTACTCAAGAAGTTGGAACAAACGGTCCTAAATGCGCCATCTAGCGACACACCGCGCTTCAACATCGCGCAAGGAGCCTCGCAAGTTGCGCGGCTCCTGCGGCTCTGTTGGCGATATAAATACCTGTTCTCTTGCAAAAACAGCATTATCCTTTATCCCGTTCGATACAAACCACTTGGATTAATGTGCTTTCAAACAGGAGCGACAACGCACAACAATCTGTTTCGCGTACCACCATTAATATTTCACAAAGTTCGTGCGACCTCTAACCCTGACGGGTCGGATAATTTGCAATTAAAAAGTATTGTCCCTCGCGACGAACAAACGCCGAAAGCAAGATGCATCTATGAAAGAAAAAAGGAGCAGAGCGGGTCCTTGCGTCGTCGCGAGCGTGTGAAAGCTCGCGAATTTCCTTAACGCGCGTCTTTCGGATCAGAAGTCGAGTCACATCGTCAGCGCCAACGTGTCTTTCGCACTTCGCGATGGCAGGTGGAGTCATCGTCGCGACACGATAACCGCGTCAATGAATCGGAGGAGGAGAGGAGAAGACGAGGAAGCGAGCGGAACACGCAACACGCTCGTCGTTCTCGCAAAGGACGACGCAGGACGCAAAACTCGGCGCGTGTCGTACGAAACGTCCAACATCCGTCAACCGAGACGAACGAACGAATTCGCAACCGATGATCGTACACGAACGGGCGAGGAGGGGGAGAGGGAGGGGGGCGGCAGGGTGATATCACGCGCGCGCGCGCGCGCGCGTATAATGCAAGAGCGAAACGAACGGAGCGGAAGGAGGCAAGGGAGGAGGAGGAGGAAAACCCGAAAGCGAAATACTCTAGCGGCTTAAGCTATTTTCGTTGTTCATTGTTATAAGCTTTTATATTAAAGAACGAATTTCTCCACGGACGGGAGTGTTGTGCTTTAGCGCGCCGAATTCGAGATGTGATTGCGTGTTACGAGTGTCGGAGAGCGACGGAGTGCAGGAGGAACAAGCGTGCGTGGATGAAAGAGAGAGAGAGAGAATGTGTATGTGTGTGTGTGTGTGTGTGTGTGTGTGTCGTGTGAGAGGGAAAAAGAGAGATGTACCAATGTGTGTGATACTTTGCGTAATTGTAATCAATTACAGCTGCGATCGATTGTCGCGATCGCAGCGCGGCGTGCAAGCGCGCGCCGCCTGATTGCGCACGCAATGATCTGCGGTTTCTCTTTCTTTTTTTTTCTTTTTTTTGTTAATACAGTTACGTTTGCATGTTGAACAGTGTTTTCCCCTTCTTCGTTGATCGATGCTGCCCCTGCTGTCTGTGCGCCCGATCAAGAGAGGTCAGATATCTGTTATCTGTCGTCTTTCCTTGCGTTCTGTCTCTTTTTTCTTCAGCGAAGGTCTGTCGCTGTTATGCCGGTGATAAGCGACGAAAAGGATGATATTTAAGGACTTTCTCGAGAGGTCACACTTAGCTGTATGAATTTCAAGCAGGAAGCCACGCTCGGATTGATCAACAGCGACGCGCGAAAAGTGCAGGACTTTGGACGTAGAGAATTATTGTGAGGAATTAATTTCTTCACACACACGCACGCACACACGTGTTGACCGTGTGTGAGTGTTACAATTTATTTAAAGCATTTTAATCTTCCATGTATATTTTTTTTTTATATCACTAACGGTGCCGCCATTGTACGTAACAACACCAATTGTAGCTTCACACACACGCAAAGCTTCGTTGCTGTTTACTCGCGCAAAAATACTTAATTCGGTATCGAAATTAAAAAATTATACGAGGCAGTCCCGCTCGGACGGCTTCTCGCTTTTGTACTCTGGCGAGAAAAAGAGAGAGAGCGAGAGCGAGAGAGAGAGAGAGAGAGAGAGAGAGAGAGAGAGAGAGAGAAATCTCATCCGCAGAGAATATATTTAAAAATCATCCGGCTCCTCTCGCTCGGATTCCGCTGGGAAGGTTTCCCGTCGTTTCTCCTTCCTTCCTTTCCCGTCGCTCCGCGTGGCTTCCTCTTCGTCATCTTATCATTACACGCCTCCAATTTTTCCGCCGAAACAGACACGCATGCGGTCAGTCACGTCGCTCGCAGTCGGAGACAGCGGCAGCAACAGCAGCAGCAGCAAGCTCGACATAACGTTAATAAAAACGTCGCACCTGCTGTTCGCGAGGTGGCGCGCGCGCCACCGTCAAATAGTTTAATTGACAGGATGCCAAATGCCAAATGTTAGTTCTAAGTAGTCGCGTAGCGAAGTAGCCGCTTCCACGAGGCCTCTCGCGGACTGCACTCGCACCGCCCTCGCATCGCGGACTAAACGTCCAATTTCCGTATCCACGAGGGACGGGGGGCGCGAGAGGGGTCGCGACGGGCCGTTCGCGAGGAGCCACGAAGACGCGGAAAAAGAGCAATTCGTATATCGAGGATAATGTATCTCTCTCATCGGTGTATGCGAACACGACGATATCCGCGCTGCGCGGCGCGACGCGGCGCCATGCGAACGCGAGTCCGAGGAACTTCGGGAGGAGATAATAAAAAGCGCGCGAGGAGCACGCGCTTCCTCAAGGGACAGTCGGAATTAGAGGTCGATCCTCGTCTTGTCAGCGGTTGAGACGAATGAAATCGAGAATCGTCGCTGTGAAAAACAAAATGGGAACCCTCCGCGGAAACGCGTGCGTATGAACCCGAGCCGGCATTTTCTTTTTCCGCAGCAACTGAACGTCCCACGCCACGACGTTGGTCCTTTTCTCGTCTCTTGCGATCTCTTCTTGTTTTTCTCCCCCCCTCTCTTCAAATTGTGCAATACGAACGCAAGAGCTTTGTTTTGAATTACGTTTGTGTTTACGACTAGAGTTACATACGCGCTCGCCTTCTCTCCGAAGCACTTCCGGCGAAGATCTCTCTGTTCCGGCTACTGCAAACCCGAAAGCGCGGGCTGAAATAATTCTTCCTTGGTCGGTATTTTCGTCATTACAATGAAAGCCGACGAGTGATTAGTGAAACACGAGGCTACACAACGTAGCGCCCGCCAATATTCGAAATTACTAACTTTGCTCGAAATCCGTTGTTGTTATCATTATTATTATTATTATTATTATTATTATTACTATTACTATTATCATCATTATTACTATTATATTATTATTATTATTATTATTATTATTATTACTATTATTATTACCAAACGCGAATTTTATAGTAAAGCGTGTGTTATTCCCGATAATATTCGATTTCCGTATACGGTCTCGATAATAATTCCCATGGTGTCGGTTAAATCTGTTTAGGCGGAAATCATTGTATTCGCGATGCGCGATATAATTATGTTGAAATACGATGCGAATGAATTGTGAATTTTTTTTTGAAGTTTCGCCGTGGCGCGACGTGTTGGAAATACACGACGAGAGTACGAGATGACATGCGAGAGAGAAAGAGTGTGTGCGCGCGCGCGTGTGTGTGCGTGCGTGCGTGTGTGTGTGTGTATGTGTGTGTGTATGTGAGAGAGAGAGAGAGAGAGAGAGATCACATGGACGACCGAAGAGTTTTCATACGCGGCGCTCAAATTGTTGCTCGGAAGCTTTGCGCTGTCTGTAACGTTCCGCAAACAGATCCCGTGCAGGATTATCTAAATGCGACCGAAACGATCGCGCTCGCGCTCGCGCGCGGAAAAATATTTATACCGCGTGTTTGTCATATAACGCGGTTATCTGTATTCGCCGGCGCTTGCGTATACCTGAATTATCGGAGATAGAAAAAAAAAGAGCTCTACGATTTCGTTCCTTTGCGCTTCGCCGAGGCCATTCGTCGCGCGAGCGAGGGTCGAGCATCAGAATCGAAATAAATTCCAGAACGGCCGCTGGAGGAGGCGCCTTCAAGGCGAGGGAGGGAAAAAGCGACGAGAGGAGGAGGGGAGAGGAGAGGAGAGGGAGAAAAGGAATACACGTCACTTCCGATAATTCGCTCGAGAAAAGCCTCGTTGGTTTTGTTAATTACAAGAAACCGGTAACGTGACGCGGCGTCGAGACGGCGGCGGACGGTCGCGCGACCGTGGCGGATGATCCCCGTCGCGCGATTCAACACGCCCGCCCGAGAGAGGAAGCCCCACGTTGGCCTGTTCTCCGAACACTAGTCATCCGACATAACGCGCAGTGCCGCTCTCGTTACTTCCACGATCAGCCGACGTGCGTCGGCTCGGCTCGGCTCGGCGAAGCGGCCCCGATCCGATCGCCGACGAGACGACACGACCCTCTCGCGGCGGATTCGTGTGATCGAGTACTTCCGTAAATGCGAGTCGCGCACGGCGGAATCGACAACCGCGACATGAGTCCGGCCGTTCCGTACATGCGATGTCGCCCGCGATCGCCCCGATCCCCTTCCGCCCCCGGCGACTCCTCGGAGGTGATCCCCGGAATCGCGGGTGCCGCGGAAGGCCGAGAAAACGGCCGATCGAGGCGACGAGCGGTCGCTCGTCAGGACTCGCCGGGCCGAAAAAGGACCCCAGGATCCGCCGGAGGACGATAATCGGAAGCACTCCTCCGCTGCCGTTCCTGCGATTGTGTCGTTTGCCGATGAAGTTGTAAGTAGCTTACATACGCGTGTACTCAGAGAGAGAGAGAGAGAGAGAGAGAGAGAGAGAGTGGGAGAGTGGGAGAGAGCGGCGAGGGGGAGGAGGAGAGATGGGTCGCGTCGAAAATACTCGGAATGTTTGAATGCTGTAAGAGGCTTACGCGCGATAGGCCGCGATGAAAATACCTCGTTTCAGTCGCGCCGTCGTTCCGACGATATGTGCACGCACGTCTCAAAGGTTGAAGGGTTCTCGTTACCATCCCCTTCCCTCCTCTCCTCTCGTCCTCCTCCAGCAGCGATCTTTCCTTTCCCGCGGTCTCTCCTTTCATTTTCTGCCGTCTCTGACTTTCCCCGTCGCTTTTCCTTCCGCCAACCGACCGCACGACGACGAGCCTCCCCGGGGAGGCTACCATGGTAGGGCTCTCTCCTCTTATCAGCGTCGCGTGTATCGTTAACGTCCGTAGCAGCGAGTCCATACTGCTGATGCCGCCGAACGCCGCTATCTTTCGGCCGCGCGAGGAAGTGACGACGGCAGAGCCCGAGAACGAGCGGCGCGGCGGGGCGATGCGCGCAGGTAGCGGGGTGGAATCGGGCGAGGAAGAAAATCGTGGGCCGAAAAACTGGTTGTGAAAGGAACGGCCAGATCTTTGTTTCCCTTTGAGGTCTCCAACGGAGAGTAGGCAGGGAGTTTGGCGGTTCCTCAGGCCGTGTCCGCTCGACTGTGTCGGCCGCGATTTTCTTCCGCTCCTTCTCGCGCCTCCGCGCCTCTGTACGCGAGAAGACGCGCGAGCGCGGGAAACGCCGGCGAGGCGCGCTTTCCCGTCGGTCACGTCGTCGCGTAATCGAGCGCACCGGAAATACGTTCCGATTATCCGGCAACTCCTGCCGCCCCGCGATCGCGAGTCGTCGCGTCGCTAATGGAATCGCGATCGAAGCGGCGCCAGCGGCCGCGCGCGCGCGCGCGCGATCGATCGACAATGGCCCCCGCGGCACGAGGGGCGGGAGGGGGGAGGGGAGCGGATCGCATGCGTGTTTGCGTTACGTGTGTCCCGCGATCGATCGAGAGAGCCGTCTGTTTCGCGCGGAAATTCTTTTCACTTTAATCCGGTTCGATCCGAGCGAGCCGGAACTCGCGCTGCGAACGAGCAAGCGAGCAAGCAAGCAGACTTCAACCCTCGTTCGCACCGTTCCTCCTCCTGCTGCTCTGCCCCGCGTCCCGAGCGAATCGTACGTGGCGGCTCCGTGCGAAAGAGGAAACGCGATCGATACCGAGAGAGAGAGAGAGAGAGAGAGAGAGAGAGAGAGAGAGAGAGAGAGAGAGAGAGGGAGGGATGGAGGGAGGGAGAGAATGAGTGAGCGAGTGAGAA